>NC_073356.2:13145000-13440000 GCF_027580225.2 Misgurnus anguillicaudatus
GTCATCTGCAGATTAAGCCAGAAATAGGCCTTAGTTAAATTAGGCCCTTTACGTAGCTTTTATACATGTGAAAAACATCACTGGTGTGCATCTTGAGACAAAAAAGATGCGTCAGTGCAAGCTGTTTAAAATTAAGACAGCTCAGACATGCAAGTTTAAGCCTTGTCTGTGAAACTGGACCTTCATCTTTAATTTGTGCCATTAATCTTATCAACCTGCATTGTACGACAGAACCCAGCAAGCAATTTTGCGTTTTAAAGACGTCTTATAGCCATTCAACCCTTACGAAACCATGGTTTTATTGTGGTAAAAGTGTAGTAATCATGTTTTTTTGGTGTATTGATTACTATCAGCAAATAAAGGGTTATACTACAGTAACCATGTTGTTTTGGTTTTAACTGTAGTAAAACCATGGTTCACTTTCGTAGGTGAAACACAGCCCAGAGGCTAAAACAATGAAAAATTTGAGCTCTCAGTAAAAATGAATAGACGTCCAACCATAGCTCAAAAATAAATTAGATTAAATAAATAAGTAAATGAAACCAAACAGCATGTAATCGCTGTCGACTTTGCTTACATGATGGAATAACATACATCTCACAAGTTATTTAGGCAGAAACAGCATTACATTTTATTTTGGCTACAAGTGGGTTAATCATATCCGGACTATATCGGGTTTATTAGTTAACCTAGACGGTGAAATGACAGCTTTTGCTTGCTGGGAAATGATCAGTCTGATTTCACGAGAATTCGTACATATTTTACGATTGGCAAATTTCGTACAATTTTGTGCGAAAGCATACGATTTTCGTAAAAAAACAACAACGAAACCAAAGCTTAAACCCCAATGTCACAGGTCGTACAAAAACTTACGAATGTGGTCGTATTAAGTATTACGAATTAGCCAACTCGTAAAATATGTACAAATTTTCGTGAGATAGCGTTGGAAATGATAAATTATTGATATGTTTGTTAAACTGCCAAATGTATTCGCTGACGATGTGGATAAGTATTGAAAATGTAAAAGTATTTGTTGGATATTTTAAATGAAATAGATTTTTACAGTGCATACTTAAGGTATAGATTATAACACTACATACTAAAATGCATCCAGTTTTTCACACTTGCGTGACAGTGAGTGATATAGACAACTGTAAAATACAGTAGATCTTGACTTTTACATTTTCCCAAAGGATCTTTTACCTTACATTTCAGAAGTATTTATATCAGTATTGTTTGCTTTTTTCTGATATCTAAGGCCAGAAACTCTACACACAAGTACATGAATTTACCATGCATTCTTGCATTGCTGTGGCTGTAACAATTTCACGACTCGAGGGATGCTAAGTTAGCTGAACACCTCACCAGTTTATACTATAGTAATTCTTTCTATAGCCCCCCTTGTTAAATAAAATGAAACTCCAGTGGTTTTGAATAGGGATGCACCGATAGGATTTTTTTGGGCTGATACCGATACCGATTTAAACAGACAACTTCTGGCCGATACCGATATTAAACACTTGTATACAATACTATACAGTTGGTCTATTAGCTAGTTTATTTCTGCATCAAATTATTTTTACTGAACATGGATTGGATCTAATTAACATTCAACTGACCAACATAATAAGAGAGGCACAAGTTAAGCTAAAACAAATATAATAAGACAGCATGACAACCTTCAAAGGTGGTTTTTGCTATTCAGCATTTATTTTATTAACAACATTAACTCATTTTTTACATATAATGGATTTCTTTATGCAGTTAATTAATAAACAATCGGTATCGGCCTTTCTCGTGCTATTGCCGATATGCCGATGGTTTCAAATTCATCAAAAATCGGCCGATAAATATCGGCGGCCGATACATCGGTGCATCACTAGTTTTGAATGAAATTGAGTTTTTGTAGCTAGAAACGTTTGCAGTCGTGTACTTGTGTGAAGTTTGTTTCAGGCCTAAGTGTTTTCAAATGTTCTGAATTTAATCAGTGTAAAGTTTATTCAGATATACTGAAATCATTTACTGTATTGTAGGATGAAATTATTGCTTCAAAACGAACTTTTCCAAAATGGCTTTTCATTGATGGAAGTCATGGCATTTCGGTGGTGTGAAATATTGTATTATTTATTGTTTAAACACTAAATTATTCACTTGTGTATTAAAATTCTGTATTTATTGAAATATGTTATCTTAGATCTAATTGTTGGGTTATCTTTACCAGATAACGGTCAATCATTATAGGTGGTCGCTCTGGCATGTGGTATTATTATGCACTTTTATGCTCAGTAAGCAGTTTTTCTCACTTTGTTGTAGATGAGAGCGTAACTTGCTTCAATTTCTGACCTCTTTGAAACTCCACACATGCTGCTGCCAGTTAGCTGTAGTTTGTTAGATAAATGCATTTAACACAGTATTTTGGTTCAGTTTAGAGCCCAGAGATGTAGATATTTATTGTAAGACTCTATACACACTATATGAACTCTATTTTCAAACTCCGATCCATGAACAAAAATGAACATTTTGTCATATTTCTTAACCTCATACCATTATTAATATATATGATACTTCTGTGAAACACAAAAGAACACGTTGCTCTTTTTAATGCATTGAAAGCGAATGGGGACTAGTGCTATTAAACTCTAAAAATAGCTATAAAAGTATGGGGTGGGCGATATGACCAAATATTACAATAGGATTAATTTTATATTATGATGATAATATGTTTGTTTCACAGTAGAGTTTCATTTAATAAGGTTTTTATGTTATTAAAATCTTGAATGCCATATAATTTTCATAATTCTCACAAAAAAAAGAAGACAAAAAACTCAAATTCACTAAAGATAAACAGTCAGTGATGAAATAAGGATAATAAATAATAATGTATATGTATATCTTATCAAAGGTAAAAAAGTGATTTAGATAAGAGCAGTGAGAAATTTGCGAAATGAGGTAACTTCCCCTTTAAGACCAAAGTCCGGATCAAATATACTGTTACACATGTTTTTTTCAGCTGACTCACATGTGTATTTAAGGCCAATAAAGTCGCAAAAGTGGTATTGTTTCGAAATAGTTACTATTTGTAAATTGTTATTATTACTTCTTGTATTATTGCCTCACTATGACAAATCGCTTTGGATAAAAGCGTCTGCTAAACGCCTAAATGTGAATTTAAATGCAAAAATGCTCACAAGCTCAATGAGCACTGGATGCACACTTGCACACAGAAACAGCTCTTTCAATGGCTTAAAATCACTTGTACAAATGTGTACAAACATTACGTTTTCGTGACCACGTGCAAACTTGCCGTGTAACCTTGAAAGAGACGATCGTCCAAAATCTATGCGGGTTGACACATTTCTACCGGTTTATTGCCCACCTCTACTCAGTAAAGGTATATTCACATTATAAGCGACTTTGTGGCTGTGTATTGCTCGTGAGAGGCGTTTCTAAATCTGGTGAGCTGTGGACTGAACTGCTGGAGGCCGCTAAAAATCTACACAGTGGACCTTTAAGCCAGGTTCACACCACAAGATTTTTGTCTGTCCTAGACGATAGTTGGTCATTGTGATGCATTTGTAATGATTTCTATGATCGTTGCTCCTAAACGGTGGTCCTTCTTCGAGATTCAAAGGTAGCCTGTGATTTTTTTTTTTGGCAGTGTCAGAAATTTAGCGTGATACTACGACCTCCACCTAGTCATTAGCCAATTAAAAAGCAAAATGAAGTGACGATTGATCAGCGCAGTGTGTCGCTAAAAGTTAAATATGTTTGACTCTATAAACTCACATACGCAGTAACATTGCAATAGTCATGATGAATATTCAGTACTAGGGCCCTATTTTAACGATCTAAGCGCATTGTCTGAAGCGCTCAGCGCAACGTCTAAATGGGCGTGTCTGAATCCACTTTTGCTAATTTAACGACGGGAAAAATGGTTTGTGCGCCGAGCGAATGGTCGGAAAGGATTGATCCTATTTTTTTATGAGTAATGGGTGTGTTTTGGGCGTAACGTGCAATAAACCAATGAGAGTCTCAGCTCTCATCCCCTTTAAAAGCCAGTTGCGCTGGCGCTATGTCTAATCCCTATTTAGATGACGGACTTTGTTAACTGAAAAACTAAGCGGAGGGAGAAGATCCCCAGTTTAAGATTAATGTTAAATTATTGTGTTGTTTTCACTTGTATTGAAATTGTTATTTTTTATTAAAACCTTTTAAAACCCGTTTTCTTTTAGTCATGGAAGTAAAAATAGCAGGCTTTTAATTGCTATAAATGTATGGCTATCCAATATCATCAAAAAATAATTTACAAGTATGTAAGAAAAGGTTTGTACTCTAAAAATACTTTATTTGTAACAAACAGGAGATGAAAGAATTTACAAACGGCTCTCCACACGTTTCAGCACTTGGACAGCGTCAAGATTTTTCTTAAGCATTACTTAAAGGCGGAGTCCACGATGTTTGAAAAACGCTTTGGAAAAGGAGACGGGCCGACTACCAAAACACACTTATAGCCAATCAGCAGTAAGGAGCGTGTCTACTAACCGACATCCTTGCCGGGTTGCGTATGTGTGGGGCGGGTCTATCAACAGAAGGTCCAGATTCTATTGGGGTAGGGGCGTGTTTGTTTAGGTGATTTCAAATATCAACATTGGCTTTCAAACATCGTGGACTCTGGCTTTAAAAATGTTTCTCATTTCACCATATCCACAGGTACAGAGTCATCATATACAATAAATATGTGAGGTAGCATTTTTTTTAAAAACATTTAAAAATAGATGCATTTGTTTAAAGCAAAGCATTTATTTACTTACCAGGCTGCAGGTGAAGCAGCTCTTTGCGCCTTCTAACGTCTCATAATTAGTCCTCATTTATGTCCAAGAGACTCAATAATAATCTTTTACATTCATTCCTTTAATCTTTCATATTTAAAAGCGTTTTTGTGCTGCTGCACATTCATGTATGTGATAAGCAAACCCACGTTGTCGTCCCGTTTATAGGCGCATATTACTAATCCGCTCTTTAAATAACAAAAAACATATTCCGCCATTGACTTTACGCTGGTTTCACATCGCATGCGTGAGCAGCGCGTATGCGTAGCATCAGCAGCGCGTGAGGAGAGCGTTGCTGCGCGTGGCCATTGTGCTTTCATACCGGCTGCGTTTGCAGCGCATACTGTGCAGTTTAATAACAGTATAAAAATCTCAAAATCTCTTCACATTACTTTATTGTACATGCATTAATGAGCAGAACCTCTTCAAGACGTTTTTTGACAGTCATTGTTATTTATAAAACTGTGATTTGTTTAACCCACATTGTTTTCGTGCTGTTCTGGTCCGTGTAATGACAGATATAGACACAATACATAATTATAGACATAAAAAGCCCATGGCACATTATTAAATCTGTTTCTCTGAAGTTTTACAATAAAATAAAAAAATCACTCAGTGATTGACAGCATAAAGCAGTCGATCGTGTTTCCCTTCAACAGTTTAAGCATAGATTTATAGATGTATGTCTCTATTTCTCTGAAGATTATAGATGAGGAGTCATTTAGTGCTGGGCAGACAGTGAATGACAGCGCAGTCTTCTGGTGTTTTTAAATATTTCATTGCTTTCTTTTAAATTGCTCAAAGTCATGACTGTTTTAAACACACTTGGCGTCACATTTATTATTTTATGGTTAAATTACACTTTTTCGCGTCAATCCACGACCATTTAAAGCATAAACAATGCACTGTCACTTTAATTGAGCGTGAGCAGCGCAGCAAAAATAGACCCAACGCCGAAATGATCACAGCACTGCTGCTGCAGCGACGCTCCTGCCACGCGAGCACGCGCTGCTCACGCGTGCGGTGTACATGCTTTAACTTGTTAACATGGGCGCCGAAAAAACACGCGCCGCTTACGCGCTGCTCACGCGCTGCTCACGCTTGCGGTGTGAAACCGGCGTTAGACTTTTGACCAGGTTTTTGTTGGTCAATGGTGTAGTCAATTTTAGTTGACTCAAAATAGCAAAGCGCCAACAATGTGCATGAACACACCTCGTTTAGAGATCAGAATGCCCATGGGCGCAAAAGGGGGCGCAAATGCATTTGCTATTTAAACAACGTGGCGCTAAACGTGAAAATGATAATTGCGCAGGGTGGAAACTAGCAAAAGACACTTGCGTCGGGCATTGCGCCGGGTGTAAGATAGAGCCCCTAGTGTACATACAGGCAACAACATGCAAAAGCTCCCTGTGCAAAAGTGGCATTCACCTTGCTGTGTTTGATGGAATATCACACATCTCGCAAGTTATTTTTGCAGAAACCCCAGTAAGCAAATTCAAGTTGATTGGTTAGAAGTGGGTTACTCATAGTCGGACTATATCGAGTCTTTAGGCTGCTTGCTTAAGATTTATTAGGAAAGATGGGAGAAATACGGCAGCCCTTTTTCCCCTTTCTCGCTCAATTTTTTATACGTTGTATTTTGCTTGTGTATTTTGCAACAGCATCATATCTTTCTTTTCCTGATCTTCTGATATGATCTATTTTGAATTAAATGAATCGCAGTGTTTTACTGAATTGTTTGACTCCTGATATATTGTATATAGGCACATGGTCGTGTTTATATGGGCTGTGTCTAAAAATAAGGCCCTCATTTCTATCTAAGAAATCTTTTTTATGTCTGTTAAAAAGACAAACTTCTTAGCTTAATCTATTTTTAGGTTATAAGGTGTGAACACTGTACAGTGCATGTGAAGTTAGTTCCTGTTTAAGCAACCCATTCATTTGCTGTGATATAAAGCTAATGCTTTATTGTTATAAACCTGGCCAAGATCTAGTTTCTGCACCCGATTTTGACAGCAGTGTTTGTATGTTTCTTACAAACATGGATTTGACGTGTATGAGTTTGATGAGAAATTAAAGAGGAATATTTGGTTGTGCAAGAATCGATTGTGTTGTTTTCTCTCACTTTTTCTCTCGTTCCTGACATTTCCCTTTGTCTCCGAGGTGCTATTTATAGTTGCCCTGGTTTATTCCATGCAATTTCTGAATCTCGTTCTCTCTCTCTCTCTTGAATATCTCTCACATCAGATAACTGCTAAACTGCAGGAGGGCGCCAGTGCTTGACAGATCCCTCATATTGGCTTATTATATGGTGCACAATAAATATCCAGGGGCTGCAGTTTTTCCTCAATCTGTGGGGGCATCTGTCGCTCTGTGGATCAAGTTCAATGTGATTTTAGCCATCACGGTGAGGGGGAGATGATTGCTATCGAGCATGCATCATCATGGCCGTGTCTGGCAGCACAGGAAATAGAAAGCAGAGGATGTGAACGTGCAAGAGAGAGATTGCTACTGGGCAGCAAGTGAGATATGATATAAAATGCACAGTAAATCTTGCAAAGAACATGGTTGGGGTTTCACAAAGAACAAATAAGAAAGAAATAACATTTAGCTATCATGCCATGACCTTTGCACTGTTAATGCGAAGCTCTAACAAATAAGCTACAGAAACCCTAAAACCTGTAAATTATTTTGGATATTGACCTGTAAATTATATTGAATATTTACACATATTTTTTTATATTTTTTTTATTTTGAGTTCAGTATGACCCATACACATTCATGAGGTTTACTCAAAAGAGAGGGAGGTTCGAACGGAAAGACATGGAGTTGAAATGGGAACAGAGCCAGTGGGATCACAGATGGTCATTTAGCTTCCCAAAGAGACCCATGGATTTGGTAATAGCTTAACTGGGCGTTACGCCGCAGGCCTGCCGTCGTCCATAACACAGCTTTGCTTCTCCTGCTTTGACCCTCACAGCATAAGTTTGTGTCGCCCATACTGCGCTCGTGAACTCACCCACCATCAACTCTGATTAACAACCTCTGTTGCTTAGTTACTGTACATCTGGTGTGGTTACAGCCTCGCTGTGCTGTGTTGCTTAGCATAACATTTACATGTATGTATTTGGCAGACACTTTTATTTGAAGTGTGTGTGTGTTCTCTGGGAATCAAACCTGTGACCTTTGCACTGCTAACACCACGTTGAGCTACATGAACATTACATAGCCGTGTGTAGGTCTTTACTAACATTTTTTTTCTATTTTAAGCTGCAAAGCCTGTTCAGGCCGGTGGAGATTCACTGATTTGCCGGTTGATTCATTTTGACACCCTTCCTGTCATTTCCTATCTCTGCCACTGTGATTCTTTGCTCTCCCCTCACCAGAGACTTACGTAAGACCGCTGCTTCACGCTGTATCCTAACTAGTCATGACAAGTTATGTCTCTGTCCACACCAAAAGCAAAAATGCTGCAAGATGGCAAGATCATATTTTGTGATTAATATACCGCTATGTGAAGCAGGAGTGGAGATGGGGTTTTTGTGTGGCTGGGGTAATGCAATAAATCAATGTCACTTAATTGCAAAAGTATAACTTAGCAAAAAATAAAGTAGTCAAGCACATTTGCGATGCTGTCTGTGAAATCCAGTGTAAATATTTGTGTTATTTGTTCATATCTGTTTATGAGATTTGGAGCATCGAAGTTTGATTTCATTTGATTTTAATTTTTGATATAACTAAAATCAGTCCGTATAAAAAGATATCAAGGTTGTATTTTCACACAATGTTCTTTACATCATATAGGATGATTGTACACTGTAAAAAGTAATTAAGCACCTAAAAAAAATTCAACTTAAATTTTGTCACTTTTAAGTCACTTAACTCATTCCCCGCCAGGCTTTTTTTGAAAAGTTGCATTTTTTGTGATGTTCACAAAATGCCTTCCAGGAAAATTTTCTTCTAAAAATATGTAAACATAAATATATCAAATGAAAGAACAGACCATCTGCTTTTAAACAAACAATAAACAAACAAAAAAATTGGGAAAAAAATGTTTCATCCTATCTATATTTTTTATCTGCTTATAAACTCTTAAATATGGGTATTTTTCTTCAAAAATAAAAATATTTTAGCAAAAAGCTTAAATAATTGCATTTTTGTGAAGGAATTTTGTTAGAGATCAGGGGCCTCATTTATAAAATGCTGCGTAGAAATCATCCTTACCAAAACCGAACTTACGCACAGAAAATGCGCGTACCCCTTTCTTAGATGTGACATTTATAAATCGCAAATGATCTTGAACTTGTACGCAGCTTTAAACAATGCCTAATTAATGTCATGGACATATAAAAGAGCGCTTGTTAATGTTTAAACCCAATTTCGAGCAGCAAGAATGGCTTATATTGCCAAAAACCTGCAGTAATCGGACAAGCAAAAGTGCGTACGTCTGCGCAGACCCTGACGTGGCGCCAAGCACTTTTCCACGTCAAAGACAGGTTTTATAAATATGGACTTTGCCATGAATTTGTGCGTACGCACACTTTACGATCAAATCTGTGCGTACGCACGCTTTATAAATGAGGCCTCATATTCAGAACGATTTTCAAAACATACACAGAGTTAAAAATTAGTAAATAATTTTTTTGCTTCAGTTTTTTATATATTGGGTATTCTAGTGCAGTGTTTCCCAACCCTGGTCCTCGGGCACCCCCTCCCAGAAAGTTTTAGATGTCTCCTTATTTAACACACTTGATTTAACTCATCAGCTCGTTAGGGACACATGTTTACCATTTTAGAAGGAGGCTGATGAGTCGAATCAGGTGTTTTAAATAAGGAGACATCTAAAACTTTCTGGGAGGGGGTGCCCGAGGACCAGGGTTGGGAAACACTGTTCTAGTGGATAATCGCAGTATTACAGATTAAAAACTCATCAGGAACACGTTTTTTTAATGCAAATGTTTTCCCTTATTTGACGAGATAACTCGTCAATGGCAGGGATAGAGTTAAAAGATTAGTTGGTTCAACTTAAAAAAGTAAGTTACCTGTTTGCTTTAAAATTTTGAGTAAATTCAACTTAAAAACATATGAGTTACCTCAAAACAAATGTTGTGTAAAATAAAAATGTTGTGTAAACGAATATTTGTAAGTTAAATAAACTCAAAATTTTAAAGGGCACCTAGTGTACACAATCCACTTTTACAAGGTGTTTGGGCATAAATGTGTGTTGGCAGTGTGTGAACACAACCACCCTACAATGAAAAAAATCTATTCACCCCTTCTTTTTAATCTATTAAACCAAAGCAGTCTCATTAGACATGCTGTTTTGATTCTCTTAGCAATGTGATGTCACACTGCTAAAGCCCCGCCCACGGCCGCTGGTCTTGTATTACCATAGATTCTGCCTTCAGTGAGTTGAACGTTGTCTGCTATTTTTTCTGTGCTTTTTTTGTGAAATCAGATCTATTTTAACCAAAGCATCTATTTTGGTAAGGGAGAGAAGAGCAATAGCTTATTTGCATTTAAAGATACACACACAAAACGTTTTTGCTCCCACCCAAATAGGGGCATTTTGTGCATGCTATAATAAATGATCTGTGGGGTATTTTAAGGTTGAGACTTCACTGGACACACCTGAGACTATATTACATCTTGTAAAAATTGACATAATATGTGCCCTTTAAAGCAAACAGGTAAACTTACTTTTTTAAGTGGGTTTTAACAGACCGGGTCACATATATTGCATTTTGGGAGCCTGAGGTGTCTGGAGTGATGATTTAGGATGTTTTAGGATGACAGATTGTGGATGTCTGTTGCATCCTTTACAACCAAGTACTCAAAACTTTTGCATTTTTCAATGTAAAGGCTACCCTATATGTAAGTATACCCTAGTTTTTCAAAACTTTTTCTTCAATGAGCATAAACATGTTAATTTGCTGAAGTGACAAAGAATATGGAGTCATAAAATCAGAGATCTTCGAAATCAGAATTTTACTACCAGGTGTACCCAGTAATAGATCGCACCTGGCCAGTTGGCACCATCACCTGAAATGGTATCACTGGGACTTAACTGCTAAAACAATGCACATGGTGCTTACTAATAAACAACTATCAGCGGGTGCATTTCATTCTGAGTGAATTCCCATCTCAGTGTGATGTGACAGAAATAGAAACGGAGCTGCTAATGAAACGTGTTGTTGCTCGATGCAGTTGCAGCTGGTTAATGGGCGTTCACACAGACAGCGTGTTGTAGTGACTGAAAGTCATTCATTTATAATAATAGCTGGTGATTTGAGGTGATGTGATCAATGATGATGCAACAAAGTTGGACAGAGGTTACTGTACACAAATGTTTGCAGCGACATGAGATGTATGTCTTGATGCCTTATGCCTTATAGTGTTTCCCATAAAAGAAAGCAAGTCAGGACACAAAAATATGTATTTTATTAGACAAATAAAAACAAATTTCAAGAGCAGCAAAAACAGTCTGTGATTATATTGTTATAGCTGACAACAAACCGTCGTTCCACAGAATCAGATGAATAATACTTGGATTGTCATGTTTCATCTACTGCAGGACTTTTAATGCTACATACTCACAAAGACACAGAGAAGAAGTGGAATGATTTTTCCCTGCGCCCAAAGGCCGATGTGAAGGCGTAGGAAGCTCGTTTGATACTAGTAGTCGGACATAAAGTGCACTGTAGGACATCAGAAGCTGGCGGGCCATATCCTGAAAAATATTTACAGGTTGTACTTAAATGAATTTGAATGGTTTTGGTGTATGAATCAGTTGAGTCGGTAACGGGTGACATATGAGGATTAAAATTACTCAACAATGATTCCTGTAAAGTGCTGAAACTATAACTATACTATATAGCAAAACATTTATAGGTTGATTAATTTACATGAAAAAATATGCAAACACTGTGGCTCTGAATCACTGACATTAGTTTAAAGGAATATTCCATTTTCTTAAAAGAAAAATCCAGATAATTTACTCACTACCATGTCATCCAAAATGTTGATGTCTTTCTTTGTTCAGTCGAGAAGAAATTGTTTTTTGAAACATTGCAGGATTTTTCTCATTTTAATGGACTTTAATAGAACCCAACATTTAATACTTAACTCAACACTTAACAGTTTTTTTCAACAGAGTTTCAAAGAACTATAAACGATCCCAAACGAGGCATAAGGGTCTTATCTAGCGAAACAATTGTCATTATTGACAAGAAAAAAATAATAAAAATATGCTCTTTTGAACCACAGCTTTTCGTCTAGGTCCGGTCCAGCGCGACCTAACGTAAATGCGTGGTGACGTAGGGAGGTCACGTGTTACATATATAAAACGCACATTTGCGGACCATTTTAAACAATAAATTGACACAAAGACATTAATTAGTATCAGTTAACACACAACAAAGTAGGAACGGTCCTCTTTCAACACACATGTAAACACTGGGGCGGAGTTTCGCGTTCGTCCTCTGTGACCTCTTGACGTCATGACGTATTGCGTGGGGTCAGCTGGCGCATCACGACTGGATCTACATGACGAGAAGTTGTGCTTTAAAAGTGTATATTTGTTATTTTTCTTGTTTTGCTAGATAAGACCCTTATGCCTCGTTTGGGATCGTTTATAGTTCTTTGAAACTTCCGTTGAAAAAAACTGTTAAGTGTTGAATTAAGTGTTAAATGTTGGTGTCTCTTAAAGTCCATTAAAATGAGAAAAATCCTGCAATGTTTTCCTCAAAAAACATAATTTCTTCTCGACTGAACAAAGAAAGACATCAACATTTTGGATAACATGGTGGTGAGTAAATTATCTGGATTTTTCTTTTAAGAAAATTGACTATTCCTTTAAGGCAAGACTACCTAGCCAAACATTTAGTTACATATAATTCAATATATAACGCAAAATTTTAAAGGCACAATATGCAAGATTTTTACCACTTGAGGTCGCTATTTCACAATAACACAATAAAAAGGCGAAGCTTAATGACGTTATGAAGGAGAGCTGTCCTTCACCATCTAGTGACGTATGATATTCACTAATCTTGTTCATGGACAAGGTAATGAATGAATGTTTTTATCTGTACATTTGATCATGTTATTTGCGGAAACCCCCAGCAAGTATATAAGAACACTGACCAATTTATTGTTGTTTTTACCTGAGGTCTAAGGGTGGTGTCAGGCATCAAAGTGAAGTTTTTTGTAAGTTTAGAGTCTTCTCTTTGACTTCTTGATGCGTTCGGCTCGGTTCTATCTGCCAGCAGGGGGCGCTCTTCTTCAGGAACCTCATCCTCCTCCTGTAATCCAGCTTCAGGATCCAGGGTCTTGACCTCGGTCACCAGAACTAGGTGTGACATTCTTTTCTTGAGTTTGTTCTGTGGAGTAAAATGGGAACTTTGTGACATTTTGTAATCATTTCCTTTTACTTTAAGTTGTTCAAAACAGATCAGGGACTGTAGGAAGTGGTTTAACATTTAGAAGTTTGATTTAGGGAAATACTTCACAAACAAATTAAAATTGTAGCCTATTTATTCACTATTATTTGGTAACTCTCACTAGAAATTATCCAATGCTGGGTTGTTTTAACCCAGGTGCTGGGTTATTACAACCCATGGTTGGGTGACAACAACCCAACATTGATTAATTTTTAACCCAGCGGTGTATTCTGTCCTATATATGGGTTAAAAACAACCCAGGAAGTCTTTTTCCATATACTCAAAGTGAATAGGGACTTTCACAAACTGAAAAAAACTGTAATGAGAACAGAGTCATTATTTATAATCACTGTATAAAAAGCACTCTGTATGTTTTGCAATATATTTTCGGGTCCATGCAGGAAACACATTTAGAAATTGATGAGTAAATGTTGAGTGACCCATTCCTTTAAACTACTGTATAACAGTCAATTGTGCTATTTTGAATTTTATTTGATTTATTGGACAAAATGTGACAAATTTGTCAAGGATAACACAATAAAGTTAATAAAATAATACATAGTTCAAATATCTTAAAAACGTAATATATATCTATAAATAAATTTAAATGTAATTTCGTTATTTGGTGTACCACTGTACACTGTCAGATAAAGGTACAGAAGCTGTCACTGGGATGGTAATCTATGAAAAGATCCTAATGTACCATTTAGGTTAGGGGTGCACCGATATATCGGCCAATGATGCTTGCTATGCTTCTCAATGAATTACGGTGAAGTGCCGCTACATACAAAAGCTAGAGGGCGCTCTCGTGCAGAAACTCAATATGCGCTGCAGACAAAGAAACATTCACACGCAGCTATGATCATAGATATGTATAAAGGCTAGATGTTTCACCCGCGCTGCTGGCCAATTGAGTGGAACGTGTGCATTTGGCGGCCATCTTACCACAGGGCGCTCGCTCACTCGTAGCATTAAGTTTAATGGTGCAGGTACATTTAAATGACAGTGTGGTTTGTTATAAACGTCAAAGATGTACCTATGACACTGCATACTTAAACAAAAAAAAATGTCATGAAACATGTTAAAGCATCAATAGCCACGTTAATAACGTTTGTAAGAAACCAAACCGTTTGAAAATTGGTAGAAAATTGAGCAAGTTATGGTCATTTAAAAGTACCTGCACCATTAAAACTCAATCCTACGAGTGAGGGAGCTGCCTGAGATAAGATGGCCACAAGGTGATAACGTTAGAGACTCCGCCATAACACATCTAGCCTTTATACATATCTATGGCTATGACACGCAGCTCCAGGAAATGGCGTAAGGATATATTTATATTGCTGTTCTTCAAACCTTTTCAGGTATTTTCATGATAATAAAGAATATGTTTAATGATTATGTTTGACGAGTGTTGCTTTTTCAAATGCATGTTATAAAGGAGTCAAACTAACAGTGATATCAGATTGATCAGGACTTACTAATCAAAAGCCGTAGTACATGAAATAGCTGTGAATAATATCGGCTGTGCGATTCAGAATAGTTATTGGCCACGTATTGTAAGTGAATATTGGCATATATATATTTATAGATATGTACCTTTGCCAATATGTATGAGGTACCAGAATATGCACTCTTAGATATGTAAATGTACTTTTTAAACCCAATGACAGCTTCTGTACCTTTCTTTCTGAGAGTGCACTCACTGTATATGGAGTACAAAACATTTGTTAGTATTGATTGTTTTCAAACTCCAGCTATCAGTAGAGCCATCAACATTAGTATAAATCAATGAACAAAGTCAAGCAAACCTGTACTTGATCTCTCCCAAAACTCGTGTCCAGGGCTTCAGTTAGAGATCTCAGACATGGGGACAGGTCCCAGTATAAACAGAAGAGCTGGAGATAAAGCAGAATTTGAAGTTAATGAGTATAAACAAGACTGCTTTAATGCAAGATTAACTGTTATTAGCATTATCAGTTTCATCAAATGTAAAACAACAGGAAGAGATTTGAAGCGAATGAGGATGTGAAACCCAGTTATCTGATAAAGGAGTGAAAGAGCATGACTGCATGACTCATTATGACCTGTCAATCATCACCAATTATTTTACAATCTCTCTTTTACCAGTTTATTTATGCGATGATTAATGAAAATATTTGTGTAGTTGACACTTCAACCCCTAATGTTTAAACCAAATCTCCGTCCTTGCTGTCTGTAGTGACTATATTGGACACGACATTTCAAAAGCACAGCAGCACAAAAGTCAAGTCAGTGAGAAGTCATGAAAATATACATTTAAATGTTGGTGCAGGAACATTTGACTAACATTACAGATGAAACCAGTAGAAAATAAAGTTATTTAAATATAAGGTGCAATTACTTGCAGTTGTCCTCTGCATTTATGCATCCAGTCACCCACTCCCAACAGCAGCTTGTGTCGAACCATCCTCTCGTTTACTGCCACCAATCGTACATCTGTGTTCATGTTTATCTGAAATATTGACACAAACATACATGAACCGTCAGCTTTGTTACCAGGGAACACAAGGTTACTTTAAGGAAACGCTGGTTTTCATAGAAAAGTCCCAACCGGGTCATGAGTTGCATGTGGTGAGTAAGACTTCTGTCTTATGTTGGAAATAGGCCCGTAAGTGCGTATTATAAAATGACACAAACATGTAGTGAATTTTAAGTTATCCAGTCACTGTTAGGGCTGTCACGATTATAAAATTAGGCTGACTGCTAATCGGTAATTGTGACGGTTATGGCGATTAATTGCCTGTTTATTGCTTTGACATTTAAGTCTCATAAATTTTTTGTTTATGAAATAGTTTTCACAGATTGTTGTGATTATTTAAAATAAATCTTTTGCAAGGTTTTTCTGGCAGTAAATATTTATACACATAACACATTTTTAAAAGTAATCTGATACTGTCTCATTTATACAGGCGCTGCAGCTCCCCCTTGTGTTTTTTAGAGAGATGTACAATCATCGCGGTGATCTGAAATCATTGCGATGAGGTCAAACAATTGCGATGAGGCGATTATTTAATCATTGTGACAGCCCTAGTCAGTGTTGTATAAAGTGTTGACTCAGACTCCCGCATCTTGTGACGACTCCTTCCGAATTTTATAGTACATTATGGGAAAAAATCTGCAAAGCTGGTCTGTCTTTTATAAATCTGATAAAACTAAAGAATCTTCAGAGATATGAAGGATGTAATACTACTTTATAGGTACTCCAGATTAACATCAGATACGCAGAAACAGTTTGTGTTATTGACACTTAAAAATTGCCACTTTGTTTCTGTGAGCAAAATTGTGCCGTTTTTGGGTGTGTCCTATTAAATTCAAATGAGTTGATCTCTGCACTAAATGGCAGTGCCGTGGTTGGATAGTGCAGATTAAAAGGCGGTATTATCCCCTTCTGACATCACAAAGTGAACCAAATTACAATGACCTATTTTTTCACATGCTTGCAGAGAATGGTTTAAGTAATTGGGTTGGGACCCAATTATAGCACTTAAACATGAAAAAAGTCAGATTTTCATGATATGTTTCCTATAACACACAGTATATGACATAAAAATGACTTAAATGCTCAGGGTTTCCCAAACTGGGGTTGTGAACCCCTACTGGTTCGTGAAAGAATTGCAGGGGGGTCATGAGTTGATGAAAAACATTTCATTAAATACTCACAATTAAATCATAAGATGCAAATAAATTATTTTAAAATAAAAAATGTACTCTTCATGTCATATGACCATTACACAACACTACAAAAAATGACAATAATAATAACAATTACTATGCAAAATACTACTGATAAGAACTTGGATGAAAATAAATAAATAAAGTTGAATATGCAAATGTGCTATTCCATTATTAAAATCTGATGGGGTAAATTCAACATCATCAGACTTTTGTGTCATGTGACAGCCCACCTCTTTGTTGCTGTAGTGGAAGATGAGGATAATGGCGGTGGTGAGGATCACAGTCACCAGAGTAATAGACAGGCATAGCACCCAGATGTCTGTAGTACTGTTCTCGATGTACATGTGAAGTGTTGAGTAAACCGCACACCACAGCACCATGTACAAAAACTGCAGTTGACAAAAAAAAACAAGCAAAACCTGATTGCTGGAAATACCTTCCTGGATATTTAACCCAGATTGAACTTACTGTAATTGTGCAAATCAATGCCAGGTGATCTAGAGCATGTCATGCATGTCAAGAATGTAATTGCCGAACTTACAACTTACTGTTTTGTTTTACATAAATTACACTCTACAAAAGCTGTCACTGGGGCGGTACCCTTTCAAAACGTACACATTAGTACCTCAAAGGTATATATCTATACCTAAATGTTAAATATTAGGATCCTTTTACGAGGGTACCGTCCCAATGACAGCTTTTTTGGCATTTTTTGAACCACTCGATATTAAAAGTTTAGCAGTATTTTTCTTACAGGTGCCAGGATGAGATTAAAACAGGATGAGTTGAAAAGCAAATATCTTCTGGCGGACGGGTGGTCCAGCGCTAGATGTAGTGGACTCTCAAAATCCTCTACTGGAACCTGAAACAGTATAAAAATCAACATTAATTTGCTAAAATGAAAATTTAGTTAATATCTTCTTTACATTTCAAACCTGTATGACTCCATTTCTTTTAATTGAGATGTTTTGAAGGTGGTACACACTGTATATTTTCTATTAAATAAAAACAATGACTAGGAGTTCAAGCTTTAGAAAGGACAAAAACACCATGAATTACTATTAAAGTAATCTATAGGATTTAAAGGTGCAGTGTAAATTTTAGCAGCATCTAGTGGTGAGGTTGCAAATTGAAACCAACAGCTCAGTTCACAGCTCAAACGCAAAGAGAAGCTACGGTAGCCGACACAGGACAAACATGTCATTGTTGGAGATAACTTAATAAAAAAGTTTGTCCGTTAAGAGCTTCTGTAGAAACATGGCGGCACAAAATGGCGGCTTCCATGTAAGGGGACCCCCGGTGTATGTAAATAAAAACGTCTCATTCTAGGGTAATAAACACATAACGGTTCATTATGAAAGGTCTTTATACACCACTGATAATATAGTTTTGTATATTATTTTGCATTTCTGTCAAGAGATCCTTCTAGAAATTACACACTGCACCTTTAAGCACTATATAGAAGTATAGGAACATAAATCAAGCTATTCAAATAAACTGGTCTCATCCACCAAAGGTTTTAAATCTTTGCACTTGCATATTTTAACATGGCACGTCTGACATTGCACATTTATGAGACGTCCTAACCAAATGGCATTTGGTATTATTGACATCGAACCTGCGTGTTTCATAATGGAAATAAAGTTATACTGGTTTGAATTGACCTGAGGGTGAGTCAGTTACGATAACTGATATAAGGGTGAACTATTTAACCTTACTGTTAAAGGAGTTCACTGAAAAATTTTAAAAGTCTGTCATCATTTACTCATCCTCAAAACCTGTATACATTTCTTTGTTCTGCTGAACACAAAGCAAGACATTTTAGAAATCATATGTAACCAAGCAAATCTGGGGCACTATTGACTTCCATAGTAGGCAAGAATAAAACTATGGAAGTGAATGGTGCCCCAAATCTTTTTTTTTTTTAAATATCTTTCAGTGAAACAATGACATAATTCACAATTCATTTTTTCGGTGAACTATCCCTTTAACAAGGAAGCAGGGTGTAGCTTCGTGTAGAAATGTGTAAAAAGGTTGTTTATGATGGTAAAATTTTACAGGCCTGGAAGCGCTCTCTCTCCAACAGAGTCCTGCATTCTTCCAAGTCAAATGTGGGAAGCAACATAGAGGATGTGGATACAAATGCCACACATTGACCTGAAAATAAGAGATCAGGTGAGTTGAATATGACCAGTCAAATAGTCAAAAATCCATTCTGGTTGATCGTGTATAAAAGTTCAAATTTAAGCACAAAAAGTAAATTCATGAAAAGATGTAGATAAATATCTCGCAATGTTACCCTTGCAATGAGACTCTTGTATCATTACAGCACTGATATTCTGTGTGTTTTTTATTTCTGTTAGATGGTTTGTTGTGTGTACCGTTCATCCATGTGGGCGCTGTGCTGCTTTCTCCTGCTGTGGCTGAATGCCCTGTGGGGGATTCAACATCACCTCTTTCCTCTCCATTACATTGCACCTCCCTCCCCTCCATGGAGACAGCCCGTGTCAGCGCCTGCTAGAAAACACGCACGCAACAAAATATTAGCAAACTCACTGCAACTGAATTGTAAGTTGCATATAAAAACACACGATTTGCCTTTTACAGTATCAAGCAGTTGTGACTGCTATGAGGATTGTCTTTTGCCTATTATTATGTAGTCGCTAGGCAGAGCCGTCCCTAGACGTTTGGGGGCCCTAAGCAAAATTTGGTCGGGGGGCCCCTTTGACCGTTTTAAGTGAGGCTTAAAGAAAAGCAATGACTACCTTATAGGTTGTCACTATAGGAAGTATTAGGTGGTTGCTAGCAGTGTTCGAATTATGTGAAAGATTAAGAGGGGTCCCCTAGCTAAAAAAAAACACAGCGTGAGGTGCACTTGAGAGTTTACATTTATTTCAAACAGAAATCTTTTGGATTCGTTTATTGCAAAAATAGGACAAATAATGGACATTATCGCTTTGTGGAATTTTTAATTCATGAAATATTTTAACTTAAATAAAAACCAAGGGACCCCTCTAATTGCTCCAGCCCCTGTCAACTCGAGCCCTTTTGGTCCCTAGAAATTTCCCTTATCGGATCAGACTTATAGGATTTTGACCTGAAAAGGTGAAAATTACAATAAGTCCAGCTATGAGTAATCGACCTCTAGCCAAAATAAAATTTAATTTGATTACATGTCGTTTTTGCCAAAATAAGTGGCGATATGTATGATATGTCATCATGTAAGCAAAGACAACAGTGATGACGTGGTGTTTGGTTTCTTTTTTTTTTCATTTATTTTTGGGCTGTGGTTAGATGTCTATTTAATTTTCAGACTGCCTTGTTTAAGCCTAGATGTCTCGGCTGCGTTTGGACGACTATTAGACGTCTTTTAAAAGTAAAATTGCTTGCTGTGAATGTCTAGCTTGTAATGCACTGCACGTCACTTTGGGAAAAAAAGCCAAATGCGAAATGAAACAAAGATAATGCTAAAGGTTACATAAAATATCAAGCTTTGTAAAATACATCCAAATATAAACTTGATATGTCACTGCGTAGTTTAAGCAGCAAGATGGTGTTGATTCCTTTATTGCACAACGCAGAGATCACCATTAGCATTAAAGATGCTTTAAGCATATGCATTGCTAACTAATGCTGCCTAGGGTAGGATTCATGCAAACAAAAGCAGTTTAGGTTTGTGTACTTTTTTAACCGTACTGTTAAAGGTGCAGTGTGTACATTTTAGCGGCATCTAGTGGTAAGGTTGCGAATTGCAACCAACAGCTTAGTCCACTGCTCACCCCTAGCTTTTGAAACGCATAGAGAAGCTACGGTATCCGCCACCGGAAAAACATGTCATTGACGGAGACAATTTAGCAAAAAGTTTGTCCGTTAAGGGCTTCTGTAAAAACATGGCGGCACAAAATGGCGACTTCCATGTAAGGGGACCCTCGGTGTACATGTATGTAGATAAAATCATCTCATTCTAAGGTAATAAAAACATAACGGGTCATTATAAAAAGGTCTTTATAGACCACTAATATTATAGTTTTGTATATTATTTTGCATTTCTGTCAAGAGATCCTTTTAAAAATTACACACTGCACCTTTAAAGGAACAGTTGACTGAAAAATGAAAATTCTTGAATTTACTTAACCTCAAGTTGTTTCAAATCTGTATACATTTTTTGTTCTACTGAATACAAAGGAAGATATTTTGAAAAAGGTTTATAACCAAGCAGATCTGGGGCACCATTTACTTCCATAGTAGACTAGAATAAAACTATGAAAGTGAATGGTGCCCCAGATATGTTTGGTTATTAACATTTTTCAAAATATCCTTTTTTGAAAAAACTTTAGGGTGAATAAATAATGACACAATTATAATTTTTCGGTGAACTATTCCTTTAACAAAGAAGCGCGGTGTAGCTTAATGTCGAAAAAAAATGCAAAGAAAGCAGTTCAGGTTTGTGTTACTTAAATGTATTCAATAGTTTTAGACATATAAATGCGAGGCTATGCCAAACACATCTTGTGGTCAGAAAGGAGACTAAATATAACTCACATGGAGGTTTCAAACCTCAAACGAAGAGTGAAGGTTTTGCCGGCGCCCAGCTTGTTATCGGGGTTCAAAGATGTAACACTTTCAGCAATGCGCACAGCCTGCGTAAAAACAGGAAACGGTAACTTCTTGTTTCAGAGTTTCATATACAAGAAAGTGACAAAGACGTTAGTTTCTCAACCATTATTAAGAAGGACGGTGCTCGGCTTATAACAGACCTCCTAATTCAAGGTTATCCTCTCAGGTCAATATAGTTATTGGTTTTTTTAATGCACACAGTTTATAAGAAAATAAATCAACATTTGTATGCAATTATGTGATATTGCTTTAGAGTGCAGCAGTAAATATACGCATCAAGCAAGTTTCGACAAACCTGCACAGTTGGCTCCTTTACAATCTGTCAGCAATAGATAAAGACAACCAGCAACTACTGAACATCTGAAGTGCCCCATTGAAAGACATTAAATTTATTCTCACCTGTGTTCGTTTGCTAATACAGCAAACACATTATATTGTGAAGTGTTGGAGCAGAATCAGTATGTTGTAAGTCCATCTCTTCATTTCTCTTGACAGTCATGCCTGCCGTCGCCACAACCTTCGCTTCTCTTTCTGTCAACTAAGTCCCTCCCACTGTTTTAATATTCATATGTTTGGCTTTTTAAAGCTGTTTGTTTCTTCATTCTTCTAATTTCTCGAAGACCTTCCTTTTCTCGCAAACCTCCCTCCCTCTCTCTCACTCGTCTTTATCTTTCTTTCTCTTTCATTCTCTGTGCAGTGTGTGTCTTCCTCTTTATATGTATGTAAAGCTCCAATGACAGCTTTTAACCCCGCCCCCTTTTTGCCATCTCTCTCTTTTTCATTGCTTCCTTTTTCTCTCAGCTTGTGACTCAGCTCAGTCTTAACACATGACTACAGGAATGTAGAGACAATTTCACAGCCCCATGGTAAAAAATCCTTGTGTTTGTGTGTAAGCATGAGGGACGAGCGAGAGAGAGAGGTATGTCAGAGGTACAAATTGGTACCAGAGAGTTCATATTAGTCTATCAAAGGTGCATATTTGTACCAAATGTGCAAATGTGTGTGTGTGTATATATATATATATATATATATATATATATATATATATATGTACCTAAATAGTATATTAGGACCATTATAAAGGGTATTGCCCCAGTGACAGATGGAATATATGTTTTGGCCATTTTTTCTGACTATGTTGACTATGTGCTCTTTTATTTAGTTCTTTTTTTTATAGCTTATTTAATATAAGTGAAATATTACAGTATAGTACATAGTACCACTGTAAAAAAATGCAGCATGAAGTTAATATTTCTTTGTCATACCCCTTATGTAAACAAGGGAACACAATAAAAACACACTGGGATACATAGGCAAGGGTAAACTATAATGAAGGTAACCAAAAAATTGTATTGTGTGTTCTCAGGACATTTTTTTATAAATGGCAGGTAATTTTGACAATAACCTATACAATGATGGGCTTCAATATATATATTATATATATATATATTATATTATATTATATAAGAGTACTTTTACGTATACTGCTCCATGTCACATTTTGAATATAGGCCTAAGCTGCTTCAAAACCTGTAATAGTATAATTATAAAATAAATGGTAAATACATACATACACAATTACTCTGCAAAATTTAAAACATAAATATGAAGGATGTTTTGGTGTGGAATAAAATAAAAATGTTCATAGCGCACTACCGCCACCAGCAGGCTGTTTAGGAAACCGTATGTTTGCCTATGTGCAAATTTTATTTTAATTTCAATCGTTGACTTGATCTTACCATTTTACTCAGTCAAATCAAGTTTAAATTTTCACAAAATATTTACAAAGGATGATTTTATGTGGAAAACAGTAAACTTTTCAGCCATAAACGAGTCTAAATATATAAAGCTTGTTTAGCAAACAAAAAATATATAATAAAAAAAAGGATAAATGTAAAAAGCAAATGAAAAGACAAGCAGACGCATTACTACATCAGTTACAGAAAGTGTTACAAATAAGATCAAAAGTTTTGTCGCATAAAGTCCAGAACTAAACTATGGGACTGAGAATTTTTTTTTTTTTTGAACAATGTGTTCTTAAATAGTACAGCCTCAAGGAATTTTATCAGTTTAGACATAAACACACACATATAAGCTGGATATCATTTGTTTTCTGTTATGTCTGTTCAGATGTCAGCATGTACTAACTAAACTCACATATCATATGGCATTATTTCATAACACTAAAATGGAGAAGGTGATTCACAATGAATCAATAAAAAAATAAAAATAGACCCATTTTTTAAAATATAAATAAATTGGAATGTAAAAATAATTTACATTTTGCCTACATACAAATATACTTAAAATACTTACAAATCAAATAAAAGCAAACATTTTTTGTGTGTTTTAAGTCTTTTTAAACAACGGTGCGCATGCGTCGGTTGTGCAGCGCCGCTTTTTTCTTATGGCTTGTTCGACTTCATGCGGCGCTGCATGAACCAACAGCCGGATGACGTCAAAAAACCGCGAGAACGATTCGAGAAATCATACGAAGTGTCAATTCGTCTCGCTCTCGCGGCACTTTAACGTCACCCGCCTGTCAGTTCTAGCGGCGCCGCATGAAATCGAACAAGCCTAGTATGTATGCCATGTGACTCTGACGTCACCGCTGGCAGTCATATGACTGTTTGGTAATGGAGGCGAGGTTTCCGCAGTTGATATCTGTCAACATAACCGCTTTTACAAATCCTGTCAAATAAAATCGACAAGAAACAACACAGAGGGAACACTGCTGTCTGCATGCAGTTTCACTGATCGTGTCAATGGATTTTATTCGACAGTTTTGGACGATAATTTGCTTTGCCTTGTTTCCTTGCGCATGTGCGAACTACACTCAGGTAAATACATCTATCATGTGACATTACCTACTGTATCCTGTATCTACTGCTTTACAGTTCATACTCGTCTTTTTAGCGAGTATAATATGACATTCATAGCAATACTAAGATGAATAATCGGCAATTACTAACCAGTTGTATTTTCAATACTTATCTTCATTGGCCAGTCTGTCATATAGAAATAGTCTGACAGTATAGGGTGAATAATATAAGTACATTTGGAGATTAAAATTAAATCAACTTGAATTCATCCTATATAGAGCTTTTTCTTAATTTCGATTTCAAAAGTATGCATGAAACAAAAAGTTTGCATAAACAACCTTACAGAGATACATGCATGTACTTTCTGCAAATTCAGACTTTGCCATCTTTTAAATTGCAAAAGTAAAAGTCAGAGGGTATGTAAAGTAAAGCAAGATAGATTAAGTTATTATACACATAATAATCAAATAACCTCTTTTGTTCCATTGTAAAACCCTTTAGTTCCTGCAGATTGACCCGCTCATATATGAGGAGCAGTTGCTGTGGGTCGCTGGTGGAGCTGGTCAGGTGAACACCTATCGAATCCCACTGCTAACCTTCACGTCACGTGGAAGTCTGCTGGCATTCGCTGAAGCCAGAAAACAGTCATCCAGTGACATCGGGGCAAAATTCATTGCAATAAGACGCTCTACAGACAGAGGTGAACCATCCACTTTTATGAGCATGTTTGTTTCAGTCATAAGACCGTCAATAGTGTGCACCATAAACCCAATGAATGAGTCTTGTTTAAATAAAGCCTCTTTTATCTTTCTCAGGAGCCACCTGGTCTCCCACCTCATTCATAGTGGACGATGGCTTTTTAGCAGACGGGCTGAACCTGGGTTCGGTTGTTGTGGATGAGGATACGGGTGCCGTGATCCTCATCTACTCTCTGTGCTTTCACCATCACCAGTGCAGCCCATCGAGCACCATGCTGGTCGAGAGCCTGGATGATGGTTTCACCTGGAGCCCTCCGCGAAACCTCTCTGTGGAGCTGGGGGTGAAGAGTTTTGCTCCTGGGCCTGGCTTTGGAATACAGGTGTGAATTTTTACACTGCAAAACAACTCTTGACCTGTTGTTTTTTATGACACAGTTATGACCGTGGTGGTTATATAACTGTGATAAACAAGGCCATTACAAACCGGCCACATGATTAAGCATAAAATTATGAAAATGTGTGACATGACTTGATTTATTTAAAGGGGTCATAGCGTGAAAATCAGACTTTTTCCATGTTTAAGTGCTATAATAGGGTCCCCAGTGCTTCTATCAACCTAGAAAATGTGATGAAGATCAACCCAGTCACTTTATTTGAGTAAGCCATTTTCTGCAAGCATGTGAAAAATGATGTATTTCAGATTTCGCCTGTTTTGTGAGGTAGGTAGCAAGGCGAATTACAATAATACTGCCCCCTTTATCTGCACTATCCAACCACAGCACTGCCATTTAGTGCAGAGAGAAAGAGGGAGAGAGAAAATAATTCACAGCACAATTGAGTTTCAATTGCAACAAACCACCATCATTGTGATCAGTGTTTGCACTTCATCCGCTCATTTGCATTTTAAAGGATACACCCACAAACGGCACACTTTTGCTTAGGCCTATAAAGTGGCAAATTAAACATGCTATAATAACTTATTTGTGTGGTATTTTGAGCTAAAACTTCACTTACACACTCAAATATTTATTTTACACCTTAAAAAAAAATCTCATAATATGACCCCTTTAATATAGTCTTTATATAGTATAGTCTATGATATGTGTGCATTTACAGAAACGGTACCCACCCAAAGTGGGACGCTTGGTGGTGTGTGGGCATGGATCTATTGCTGGTGATGGGGTCTTCTGCATCTTGAGTGATGATCATGGTAAATCCTGGAGATATGGAGCTGCTTTGAAGAGCATCCCTTACAACCAACCTAAACAGAATCTGGACTTCAACCCAGATGAGTGTCAGGTAACCTTCATAAGTAATTGTTTAAGCAATGTTTTTTCTTGTTTCTGGTGCCCCCTGCAGGTCTTCTGTATGAGTGTCCACATGTGCAGCATCTGTTTGCATTCACTTTTTTAAAGTATGAGTGACAAAACCAGCAAATTTTGAAAAAAAATCCATGCTTGAGGTGGTTTTTGACTTATACGATAAAGAGTAAATGCAAATAATGGGAGATGGAAACGCATTTGCTGAACAAATTCTAACGTAGCGAATATTAAATCCATGTGACTGACGTCTAGCTGTTTCTGCTGTAGTTGTCTTTACCATATATGCAGGGTTCCCACGGGTCCTTGAAATCCTTGAAAGTTTATGAATCTGGGGGAAAAAATTCAAGGCCTTGGGAAGTTTAGAAAATATGCATACATAGATACAGGTCATTGAAAGTGCTTGAATCTATTTTATGCAAGAAATTTTCTGGAAAAACCATATTATTCCCTGTGTAGTGTAGGATAATATCATAAAAATTCTAGACTTTTTAAGCACACATGCTAAACTGTTCACTTTAAATGCTTATATCTTCTGTATGCGAATGTTGATTCATACCAAAATCCTTTTTTGCATAGTTGTGTTTGACACATGAAAACGTCTTGGGTTACGTATGTAACTGTTCTTCACTGAGAAGGGAACGAGACGCTGCGTCTTCCTTGCCATACTTCCTGCGTACCTGTAATACTGTCTTTGGCAATATGTCAGATAGCGATATACTTCCTGACCCCGCGTCACCCTGTTTTTGTCGTTAAGCCTCACCATTGGTTGAATTTGATATACACATTCAGACGCACTTACCCCTGGAGGAGCCCCCAAAGTGTCACCGCAGTGGCGCAGCATGAGTTCCCTCGAAAGGGAACTCTAACAATGTATCTTAAAAACTAACTTTGCTCTCACTTGAAATGTCCCCACATTTAGTCCTTGAATTTGAGGGTATTGGACCTGGAAAGTCCTTGAAAGGTCCTTGAATTTGAAGTTAAGTAAGGTGTGGGAACCCTGCATATTTTGACATGACGAGCAACACACGACACTCCAAACACACCTTTTGAATTCTCGCCCCTCGGAAGAGAAGTTACCGGCCGCAACACTCAGATCATGTCTTTGCAAGTTACCTAAAGTAGTATACTTATCTTTGACTCAAGACATTATCTCATATGCCATCATTTTCTGTGTGTAAACTCAGCCAGTCGAACTGGAGGACGGAAGCATAGTCATCAATGTACGCAACCAGAACAACTATCACTGCCGCTGTCGAATAATAGTGCGGAGTCTGGACGGAGGCGAGACTCTGCCTGTAGAGGAGCTAGTTTTCGACAAAACGCTGGTGGATCCTGCGGTCGCAGCTGGTGCCCTGCAGAAACAAGGAGTGGTGTTCTTCACCAACCCAGCCAATGCTCAAGACCGTGAGAAACAGCCACTTAAAATGTCGTGCAAAAAAATAATTAAAATAGGTAATTTTGTTTAAGTTTAACTTCTTGTGCAGGAATCAATCTGACTCTTCGCTGGTCTTTCACTGATGGGAAGTCATGGGAGAAAGAGGTGGTCCAGATATGGGCGGGGCCCAGTGGTTATTCCTCTATGACATCACTCAAAGGGGATTCTCCCGAGGACAACAAATACATCTTCGTCATTTACGAAAAGGGCCATAAAGACATCATAGAGACCATTTCTTTTGTCAAAATCCATCTATATGGGGGAAAGTAGCATATGGGTGAAGGAGGGAGTAAAAAGGGAAATTTGGGGTTTTAGTCTCATCCATAATTTTTTTTAAAGTTTTTACAGTAAATTTGGAATTGAGACAGTACTATGCAATGATTGGTTGATATTGATTTAAATGAATCGTGTTCCAGAATGAATCAAGACATCCTGGTTGAATGTGACACCAATATAGACACAATTATGACTGTACTTTCTCCCATGCCCAATATTTGCTAGAATATAAGTGTTTCTTGATAAAAGAAGTGTTATTTTATGCAGTCACACGACAGTACCTGCTATAGCACATTGCTCTCGTTTAATGTTTCTTATCAGGTCAGGTCCTGTCTCTTGCTGAGCATTTTACTGGTTCTTATAAATTATTTTAATGTGATTGTTTTAGGTAGCATTACGTAAGCATTTACTGTGGTAAGGCTTAAATTATGTTTTACATGCATATGATTTTGTCATGTTAATTATCAGTGGCAGCTTTTGCGAAGGCGAAACATAGTCATGTGTGTTTCTCGTCATTTATAAATATGTGTTCCATGCATCATGTGAACCTATGTCAAAATATGTGCTTGAAACAGAAGATTTGCAAGGGTTTATAATAAAAGAGACGCTCGCGTTTGCTAGATATTCGCTTAATCTCATGTGTAATCAGAGTGTTAAGTGTCTTGCAAGATGTGAGCGTCTCTGTTATCATGAAGCCTTGCGACGCGTATGCAGCAGGCACGTATTTTGACATGAGTCATGACACATGATGCACATAGGTTCACATGACGCACCGACGTGACGAGCCACACACATGACACCCCGAACGTATATTTTGACATGACGAGCCACGCGCACAACACCCCGAACGCATATTTTGACATGACGAGCCAAGCGCACGACACCCCAAACGGATATTTTGACATGACGAGCATGACACCCCGAACGCATATTTTGACATGACGAGCCACGCGCACAACACCCCAAACGCATATTTTGACATGACGAGCCACACGCACGACATCCCGAACGCATATTTTGACATGACGAGCCACGCGCACGACACCCCGCACGCATATTTTGACACGACGAGCCACGCGCACGACACCCCAAACGGATATTTTGACATGACGAGCATGACACCCCGAACACATATTTTGACATGACGAGCCACGCGCATGACACCCCAAACGCATATTTTGACATGACGAGCCACGCGCACGACACCCGAAACGCATATTTTGACATGACGAGCCACGCGCACGACACCCGAACGCATATTTTGACATGACGAGCCACGCGCACGACACCCCAAACGCATATTTTGACATGACGAGCCACGCGCACGACACCCCAAACGCATATTTTGACATGACGAGCCACGCGCACGACACCCGAACGCATATTTTGACATGACGAGCAACGTGCACGACACCCGAACGCATATTTTGACATGACGAGCCACGCGCACGACACCCCAAACGCATATTTTGACATGACGAGCCACACACATGACAACCCCGAACACATATTTTGACATGACGAGCCAAGCGCACGACATCCCAAACACATATTTTGCTTTTGGCCGCCACTGTTACTTTGAAAAAATTCTAATTTTACCTGGTTTTGGTTATGTTGACACCATCTAATATTTCTGATGTAAGCTGAATATGCGTACTTTGTCTATAACCCCTAAACTACACTTGTTAAGTCATGTTGAGGTTTTGGGTTGTACAGTCTTCCATGCATTTACCTCAATGTGCTGGTGGACATTGTCTGTAGAAGCCAGCAATTTATTTCATTAACAGGCTACTGGAAGTGATTTTTAAATATATGTGTCTGTAATGTTTTTACATCATTACATTTGATATTTGCTGCAAGTCAAGTGCATTTGACTTGTCACTTTGCACCATTTTGCACATTTCATTGTTCAATAAATTTGTCAATTTTTATAGGTAAATGTGGCATGTTTCTGACTTATAACTTTTAACTTTTATCTTTTTCCAGTATACAGCACCGTCAGACAAAATGGTCAGAATTTGTACCCCAACTAGGACCGTACCCTTTTAGTCTTTGCACCTAAAGAGTTCATATTAGTATCTCAGAGGTAGATATCGGTACCAAAAAGTGCATAGTACCTTAAATATGCATATTAGGATCTCAAATGAACATATTGGTATACCAAATGTATACATACATACAACTTTTGTACATTTGTGTACCTTTTTTTCTGAGTGCAGGACAGAGTATACATTGTATAGACAATAATGGTCTTTTTACCTTGGGTCAATGTAATCATGGGATATCTACAGAGTGTTTACATTAATGGTCGTCCAAACACAGCCCAGACGGCTAGGCTAAAACAAGGCCAAATTTAGTAAATGTAATAAACGTCTAAACGTAGTCTAAAATTAAATAAATAAATGAAACCAAATACATTTTAATCACTTTGTTTACATGATGGAATATCTCGCAACACGTAACCAAATTCATCCCTGCTGAAAAAAACGGTAAAACCATTACAGAAAATTCTAATGGTTTTATTGGGAATTTTATTGGTTCTAATGGAATATGGCCCAAAACGCACTACAGTGTATTGTTTTTTGTTGGTCTCTAATGGTATGTATTGGTTCTAATGGAATATGGCCCAAAACACTTTTAATGGTAAAAGCTAATGGTTCGAAACCATTAGAATTTTCTGTAATGGTTTTATTGTTTTTTTCAGCAGGGAGGTTTATTTTGGCTAGAAGTGGGTCACTCATAACTAGACTATATTGGGTCTTTAGTCAACCTAGATGATGAAAGGACAGCTATTGCTTGCTAGGAATTTACCATGATAATTACATTTATAAATAGTTAATAATTTACACTGCATACTTTGCAAACGTTGTGCTGACCCTGCACTGGAGATGTGGAAATGTTGTTCAGGTAAAAAGTGTTGAAAACTAATAATATTGATTATATAGGCCAGTGGTTCCCAAACTTTTTCAGCCTGTGGCCCCCCTTGTGTACGGTGCATTCCTTCGCGGCCCCCCAAAGAAAAATTGTGACAAAAAAACTGTTCTAAAACTCAACATTTAAATAAAAAAACATTAAATTATACAAAAAAATAGTGCTTTTGGTTAGTAGCCTTATTGTTTTTATTTAATTACACAGAATTCACGATAAATTTATGTATTTCATAAAACTGGGGCCCCCCTGGCACCATCTCGTGGCCCCCAGTTTGAAAACCACTGATATAGGCTACTACTCATTTTTCAGTGCCTTATCTAACACAACATTATTCAGTGGTTTTGTAAGAGCTCCTGTGCTCTGTTTAGTCAAGACAACAGTCATCTGGAGTGAGTGAGGTAACCTTTTCACTTCCTTTTGAAAACTACAATAAGCCAACTAAACTGGTCGGTAAAACCAGTTGTCATATCTTTTGTCCTTTAAGCTGTTGTCTGTCTGTGTTTTGTAGTCACCTGGATTCTGTGTGTGACTTGGTGGAGTTATGGACCGGAGTTTAAGTATTTCACTTCTGTTGGCCCTCTGTTCATTTGCTCGAACCGCACAGGTAATATGATTTATCATATATAACTTATGAATGTGACAATTACATGTCTAACTGGAAAAATGATTAAACAACTCTAATTTCATCTTGTCAAGCCGAAACTTTTTTTTTTTAAATAAGGGGAGATCAACTACTATAGTTATCACTTGGAAAAGTGTTCAGAGAAGGAAAGTATTCCAGGAACTGGTTTTGAATTAAAAAATGTAATTGTTTTCTCTGGCAGTGCTTTTATATTATGATTAAAACAAATTAAACAGTTAGATGTTGTCAGTTCTGTTATCCAAACTACAATGCCATCCAACAACATATTTTTGTAATAGCTTTTTGGAAAGTAAACACAATAAAATCACAATAGCATATACATACAATAGTAAAGCTAGATTCAGGAGTATTTAGGTGGTTCCCAGGGTTTAGTTTTCCGTTTCTATTAGATGAACAATCAATTGGCATTATAAGGAGAATTGGTCATTTTGTAACTACTTACTCTTTTTTTATAGTTTAATGTATCCTTGGCTTTTTTATTTTAATATAGTTTGTGCGAATATTTTTTCTTATAAAACGGCTCGTTCTGGTTCTTCATTCTGATTGGTTGAAACGCGTTCTAAGCCGTGATAAAATACCCCGGTAAACCCACGGTTCAGACCGCATCACAAGTATCACTGCGCCACTGTTGCTGCGTACTGATTTATGAGAATAAACACAACAGTCTTTAATCATATTTTTAATTTGTCTACAATTGCACAATTAATGGCGATATGCAGATAAATGTCAATAAATATTGTTGAGTCATCTCGTCGATAGAGAAAACGTTGTCTGAGGATTTTATAACTCAAGTTCATACGTCCGCTATTATCCACTGGGTGGCGATCTTTCCCAACTTAAACACTGACGCATTCACTGAAAACACAGTGTAGTACTGTTCATGGCTGTGAATTTGATCTCTTACTAAAGTTCTTCACAAAAATGGAATTATCTCCGCTTTTAAAACAAAAATTTGAGAGGTGATAAGAGAACAAATAAAGGTAGGATGAAAGTTTTTTTGTTTGTATTTGTTTGAAAGCCGATGGTCTGTTCTTCATTTGATATTTTATGTTTTTCTGCAAGGCATTAAACTAAAACTGGGTGGCAACTTAAAAAAAAAACGCTGACGGGGAAAGAGTTCAGCATGCTTCCAGGCATATTTGATCATCACTTCAACACTTGCATCTAATTTATACATTAATATAACTGTTAATGTATAAATTAGATGAATGGTGATTTATTACATAAACACCATAGTCTTAAATCATATTTTCATTGTGTCTTTGCTGCGTCTGTGTTGGTTGGGAACTGCGCTCTGTTTCAGTCACACTTGATTCTGAGGAACTACTTTGTTTGGCGGAAGAGTAATATTGGTAACACTCTACAATAAGGTTCATTAGTTAACATAGTTAATGTATTAACCAACATGAACAAACACTGAGCAATACATTTGTAACAGTATGTATTAATCTTTGTTAATGTTAGTTAATAGAAATAAAGCTTTATTTGCTTGTTCATGTTAGTTCACAGTGCATTAACTAACGTTAACAAAATTTTAATAAAAGTATTACTAATTGTTGAAATTAACATGAACAAAGATGAATAAATGCTGTATAAGTGCAGTTCATTATTAGTTCATTTTAATTAATGTAGTTAACTAATGTTAACTAATGAACCTTATTGTAAAGTGTTACCGTAATATTTGTACTAATATAATTACAATTTATTTGGGTTTTATTTTATAAAATCCCGCTAACGTTATGCATATGAAGTAACCGTTTTATAAACGCAATAAACCCCTCGAAGCGTTGGGTAACCAGTGCATTTTATAACAGCTAAGGGGGTTTAGGCACTCCGCTTCGCGTCGTGCCTAACAACGCCCCTTAGCTGTTATAAAATGCACTGGTAACCCACTGCTTCTCGGGGTTTATTGCTTTATTTTGCACTGTATAAAGAATGCTGTGAAATCTAGTAAGTTGCTGTACTTTCTTTTACAGTAAACTTACTGTAGATTTAATCACTGTCAAAAAATCTATACTGTAATTTATATATTACAGTTATAATCACAATAATTTAATCACAGTAGAGTAATAAAATTCTGTGTTTTTAACACAGCAGATATTATACTTCTGTAATGAGCATTACTGCTTTGTGTGTACTGTAAAAGGAAGATCATGCTGTTTTGCAAAAAAATAACATTTATGTGAAAAAACATAAAAATGGCATAAAACAGATTTTAATTATGTGTTGTTGTTGTTTTTTTAGTTTGTAAAATATTTTTATTTTGCATAAACCTAAACAAATGTTTAGTCTTAACTATTAAAGGTGACATAGAATGATTGAACGGGGTATTTATCCTTGTTCTGTGATGTGACATGTAGACAAAAAAAATTTGTTTGGGTCTGTAGTGCCTTAGAAGCTTCCTAAAAACCTCTCTCAGATAGCTCTATTAGGGTGGGGGATTTTAAACAAGTGGTTTTGTACCTATTTGGCTCCCCCTACTGGCTTAACTTGCAATCTCATTACTGATTGGCTGACTTTGCTGCCACTCAAAAAATGTAGCAAATTATTTTAAAGTGGAGGGGCAGTGAGATGCCTGTGATGTCATAAGCATCAGTTTTTCAGATTGGGCGGTTTTCTGGCTGACATTTCTAAAAGAGGAATTTCTATGAGACTGAGATGTTTAGCATATCTAGCACTTTTTGTATGTTTGGGAATGCGGGTAGACTACATTATTCAACAAAGATGTTTTTTCATTCTCTGTCCCCTTTAAATCTTTTGTGACTCTTTCACTCACAACCACATACCTCAACTACCCATAACAAATTGATATATTATCTGAATAGATAAGCTTTCCAGTGATGTATGGTTTTTTAGGATAGGACAATATGTGGTTTAAATAAAACTATTTGAAAATCATGTATCTGAATTCAAAATGTGAGAAAATTGCCTTTTAAGTTGTCTAAATTAACCCACTTATATCTAAAAGTTTTTACAGTAGGAATTTTACAAAATATCTTCATGGAACATAATCTTTACATGTGGCATAAAAGAAAAATATGGCCGTTCAATGTTGGCTATTGTTACTGTTTATATCCATGTGACTTGCGACTTTTGTGGTCCAGGGTCACATTAGGTGCATGGAGGCCTTAAATAAACCCTTTATTTCTGCCTGCACTGTAAAGACATTGCATTTCATATCTATATTCAATTTATATTGTGCAAAAATAACTAAAAATTCCTTGTGCTACTTAACAACTCAGTGGTAGAGCATTGCATTAGGAGTGCAAAAGGTCATGGTTTAAAACCCAATAGATACACATGCTGAAACCATTCTTTAGAAACGTTGGCCCATATTAATAGGATAGCATCTTGCAGTTGATGGAGATTTGTGGGATGCACATTCAGGGCATGATGGATCCATGTTCTCATTCTGTTTACGCCAAATTCTAAATCTACCATCTGAATGTCTCAACCGAATTCGAGACTCATCAGACCAGAGAACATTTTTTCAGTCTTCAACTGTCCAATTTTGGTGGGCTCGTGCAAATTATAGCCTCTTTTTTCTATTTGTAGTGGAGATGAGTGGTACCCGGTGGGGTCTTCTGTTGTTGTAGCCCATCCTGCTCAAGGTTGTGCGTGTTGTGGCTTCACAAATGCTTTGCTGCATACCTAATTTGTAACGAGTGGTTATTTCAGTCAAAGTTGCTCTTCTATCAGCTTGAATCAGTCGGCTCATTCTCCTCTGACCTCTAGCATCAACAAGGCATTTTCACTCACAGGACTGCCGCATACTGGATGTTTTTACCTTTTCACCATTCTTTGTAAACCCTAGAAATGGTTGTGCGCGAAAATCCCAGTAGATCGTGAAATACTCCGGCCCGTCTGGCACAAACAACCATGTCGCACTCAAAATTGCTTAAAACACCTTTCTTTCCCATTCTGACATTCAGTTTGGAGTTCAGGAGATTGTCTTGACCAGGACCACACCCCTAAATGCACTGAAGCAACTGCCATGTGATTGGTTGATTAGATAATTGCATTAATGAGAACTTGAACAGGTGTTCCTAATAATCCTTTAGGTGAGTGTAGATCAAGGAGACAGATTTACAATCTCATGGATTTACATCATCTGGTGCTCTAGCAAACGTCTCATCAACTGCCGTCTCCTCTGTTTTTATTTTCTATTTGTAGCTATGACTTATGTGTTTCTTCATCACATGTTCTCAGATCAAACCTGTGGTTGCTGATGAACAGTTGCTATGGGTCCAAGGTCAACCCCCACAGGTTCACACCTACAGGATTCCCCTGCTCACTTTCACTCCTCAGGGAAGTCTGCTGGCTTTTGCAGAGGCCCGAAAGATGTCGGCCAAAGATATCGGAGCCAAGTTCATAGCCTTAAGACGCTCCACAGACAGAGGTGTGTGAAACTAAGTTAAACTCTGTCCTGCTTTGAGAGTTTCTCCTTACCGACCATCTCTTCTTCACGCTGTCAGGAACGACCTGGTCTCCCACCTCATTTATTGTGGATGATGGAAGTCTGGCAGATGGGCTGAACCTGGGTTCGGTTGTTGTGGATGAGGAGACCGGTGCTGTGATACTCATCTACTCTGTGTGCTTCCACCATTACCACTGCAAGACCTCCATCACAATGCTGGTGGAGAGTCTGGATGACGGTCTCACCTGGAGTCCTCCAAGAAACCTTAACCCTCAGCTGGGGATCAAGAGTTTTGCTCCTGGGCCTGGCTTTGGTATACAGGTATTTCGTTCACAGTTGCCATCATTTTTTGGACGTCTTGTACCACCTTATACGTCACATGACTTTTTTATCTTCACGGCTATATAAAAATACATCCTTGATACACATATTCCAAATAAAATAATTGCAATAACTAATTTTAAGCTCTGTGAAACTTAATTGAGCTAGACAACCTGTTGGCAAATATCTAAGGTTATTTAAAAGATAAATGGTTTGATTCCTAGAGATGTGAACCCGCAACCTTTTCCAGTTGACAATGCTTGATGTTTTGGTGCTGACAGAAACGCTATCATCCTGCTGTTGGGCGTTTGGTGGTGTGTGGACATGGGTCCATCGCTGGAGATGGCGTGTTTTGTCTCCTAAGTGACGATCATGGAAAAACGTGGAGATACGGAGCTGAACTCAAGAGTATTCCCTACAACCAGCGCAAAAAGAACCTTGATTTTGAACCGGATGAGTGTCAGGTAAGAAGAATAACAATGTGTTAAATGCAAAAATGAACGCAACGAATCATTCAAATGTGTGTTGTGTCTTTGTTCAAAGCCGGTGGAGCTGGGTGATGGTAGCATAGTGGTCAACGTGCGCAACAACATGAACTATCACTGCCGCTGTCGTATAGTTGCCCGCAGTCTGGACGGAGGTGAATCTCTGCCTGTGGAGGAGCTGGTGTTTGATACCACACTGGTGGATCCTGCGGTTGCAGCTGGAGCTTTACACAAGAATGGAGTCCTGTACTTCACTAATCCTGCAAATGCTACACACAGTACGAAAATAAGATGTCAAATAAATCTTTGGTGTTGCCAGAGTACATTTGTGAAGTTCTAGCTCAAAATACCATATAGATAATTTATTATAGCATGTTAAAATTGACACAAAAATTTGCCGTCTTTTGATGTGTCCTTTTAAATGCAAATGAGCTGATCTCTGCACTAAATGGCAGTGCCGTTGTTGGATAGTACAGATTAAGGGGTGATATTATTATAAGATCCCCTTCTGACATCACAAAGGGAGCCAAATTTCAATGACCTTTTTTCACATGCTTGCAAAGAGTGGTTTACCAAAACTAAGTTAATGGGTTGATCTTTTTCACATTTTCTAGGTTCATAGAAGCACTGATTATAGCACTTAAAGGATTAGTCAATTTTCTTAAAAAAAAATCCAGATATTTTACTCACCACCATGTAATCCAAAATGTTGATGTCTTTCTTGGGTCAGTCGAGAAGAAATTATGTTTTTTGAGGAAAACATTTCAGGATTTTTCTCATTTTAATGGACCCCAACACTTTAAAATTGAAGTTTCAACAGAGTTTCAAAGGACGCTAAACGATCCCAAACGAGGCATAAGGGTCTTATTTAGCGAAACGATTTTCATTTTTGACAAGAAAATTTTAAATATGGACTTTTAAACTACAACTTCTCGTCTATCTCCGGTCCTGTGACGCGCCAGCGCGACCTCACGTAATACGTTATCACGCCGAAAGGTCATAGATGACGTATGCGAAACTACGCCCCAGTGTTTACAAGTGTGGCGAAAGAGGACCGTTCCAACGTTATGTCGAATGATAATAATTAATGTCTTTGTGTCAATTTATTGTTTAAAATGGTCAGCAAATGTGCGTTTCATATATGTAACACGTGACGTGACCTTTCCAATGCATTACGAAATTATGTGAGTTGCGCTGGCGCGTCACAGGACCGGAGATAGACGAGAAGTTGTAGTTTAAAAGTGCATTCTTTTTTCTTGTAAAAAATGACAATCGTTTTGCTGGATAATTTTTAAACTGTTATGTGTTGGGCTCCATTAAAGTCCATTAAAATGAGAAAAATCCTGGAATGTTTTCTTCAAAAAACATAATTTCTTCTCGACTGAACAAAGAAAGATATCAACATTTTGGATGACATGGTGGTGAGTAAATTAACTGGATTTTTTTTTTTTAAGAAAATTAACTAATCCCTTAAACATGGAAAAAGGCAGGTTTTCATGATATGTCCCCTTTAACAATTTTGCTTGTCCTAATTGGCATACTCTTTAAAATTGAGATAGGAATGACTTCATCCCATATTCTTGAAAATATATACCCGGATTATGTACTTTTCACGGTCAAGTGCATAGTGTGATTGCTTTATTGGCTTTTTTTATGAGTAGGTAAGTTAGTAGTGCAAAAATGAATGATTATCATAAAAAACAATAACGAAACCCTGTCCCTAACCCCAATGTCACAGGGGCAAAGGGAAATCATACAAAAATGTATGAATGTGGTTGTATGAATTCATACAAATTAGCTGCCACGTAAAGTATGTATGAACTGCCACGAAATAGGTTGTTTTTTCAGTTCACCTTCCACTTTTTCAGTTTCAGAAAAGTGATGAGAAATGTGATGTAGACGCAGAGGTTTTATATGGTTATATCAAATTGAACTTTGAATGTTACTCTTGGCCAATGATTTGAAATGTACTGTAACCTTTACAAGCAGTTTGTTTAATGTAGATAAAACCAGTACAAATCTTGATCAGTAGCAAGAATGGCAATAATCTTGAGACATGGCAGCAAACTCTTCTTCTTTTTTTCAGGAGTTAACCTCACCCTTCGCTGGTCTTTGAATCACGGTAAATCATGGGTGAAAGATACTTTAAAGATTTGGGCCGGGCCAAGTGGATACTCCTGTATGACATCGCTTAAAGGCAAAGAAACCGAGGATCAAAACTATATCTTCGTCATCTTCGAGAAAGGCCATACAGACTATAGAGAGTCGATCTCCTTTGTGAAGATTAACCTGTACAGTGACCATTAAAACACTGTGATGCAGCGCTTTTATAGGAAAGAACGAAAAAGCAAAAAAAAAGAAGCCGGAAGTGTTTATTTTGTTATTATAATGATAGTTTTAAAATGTTTTTTTTTTTTTGCACCTTTGGTCATACATGTTTCATGTGCACTAATTTGATGATCTGTATTTTAATGAGGTTTGGTCGGCACATGGGTGTTGCTAGGCCCCAAATTTCTTCTCAGCCCCTCTAAAAATTTTGCGATTGGCTCCATAAACTGTACACAGATTCGTGATCACTTCAGTCTCCTTTAAATTTCATAAGGAAACGGCAGCAGGGCAGACTTTCAACACGTTCTTCAAGCCACCTCAAATTTAATGCGCTACTTTCAATAATTAATTTCCCATAAATCGACACATTTATTTCGACGTGTGGCTGCACATCACATTGTTAAAAACCAATATTTACATTTATACCATGGTCTGTTTAAATACTCGATTCTGATTGGCTGGAAGGTGTGCATTAAAACCGTTTAATGCACAGGTAGTTTCAGTCAGTTTGATAACAGGTCGAAATTAATCCGCTACTATAAACATTGGTAACCATAGTAACACAGTTACACTTGCAGAGAGAGCAGGAGAGAGAGCGAGAAAGTGTTTCTCTCTGTCTCTCTCTCTCTGGTCCTTCTCTTTCAGTCTATCTCTTTTAAAACATTGCTTCGAAATTTCCAACTGTTTGTTTTTGGTTTCATTTAATGTAATGCATTTCAATGTGTCCTTATATAGTAATCCTGGTTAGAGACGCCGGTTTTATTTCACACTTTACGTAATTCATTTAAAGGTGCAGTGTGTAAATTTTAGTGGCATCTAGTGGTGAGATTGTGAATTGCAACCAATTGCTCAGTCCACTGCTCACCCCTCGCTTTTGAAACACATAGAGAAGCTACAGTAGCCACCACCGGACAAACATGTCATCGTCGGAGACAAAAAATTGTCCTTTAAGGGCTTCTGTAGAAAAATGGCAGCACAAAATGGCGACTTCCATGTAAGGGGCCCCTCGCTGTATGTAGATAAAAAGGTCTCGTTCTAAGGTAATAAACACATAACGGTTCATTATGAAAGGTCTTTATACACCCCTGATAATATAGTTTTATATATTATTTTGCATTTCTGTCAAAAGATCCTTCTGAAAACTACACACTGCACCTTTAAATAAATGACATGATTTGTTCAAATAAAGATCGCCTTGTCATTGTCAGTGTTGCCTGTCATTCATAAATTATTTTAATAAATCAATTAAAGAATCATTAAGTTAGCTATATGCTTAAGCAACGAGGGGATAGACTTTAAAGAAGAGACGCACACAACCACAGCCCACAGGTAACTCGCGCACGCATCTCTCTCTCTCTCCCTCAGGTCCTTCTCTTTCAGTTGAGCCCCCCTAAAATGAAAATCCTTGAATCGACCCCACAGCACAGGATAAAGTCTTCTACCACAGAAAAATAATGTCTTTTTAATGTAGACATTAAAAATGTTGTAGTTTAATACATGACAATTTAAAAATACAATAAATGTAAGCTTTACAGCTGAGGTGTTGGATTAATCAACGATCAGTCACGTGAATTATTTTTTTATAAGAGCACTTCCTGTATCATCTGTCATAACGTCAGCTGATTCTGCATGACAGTTTCATGTGCTTTGACGGTGTGCCAAGATAAGACCGCACACAATCTTGTCTGGGTTGCAAAACTTGTTTGTGCTTTTTTCGACATGCTCATTTAACGTTAAACATAACAGTGTTTCTCTTTTACGTGGAAGGATTCTGACTTTTCAATATGAAGAGGACTAGATTCATTTTGGGAAACTTTGACTTTACTGAACTTACTGTGCTGGTTTTTCTACTTTTGGAGCTGGCAAGCTTAGATGCCGTCAGGTTTAATGGAAAGGTAGGCTAAAACTATTTGTGCTTTTGTAAGTTACTTAAAACGGGCAGAAAGTGAATTCAATTACATTATCCTTATAACATGTCGCTAGTCTTGTGTCTTATTTAAACAAATGCAGTGTATTAACAATATTTATCTGTTAAGAGTAAATATAGGTGGGGTATTTTGTCATCATATGTAACGTTAACTGATGTTGCTGTAACATGTACTCCAAATTAGTTTTTTAAGAACCCCCTGCTGCTTTTTAGTCCTGAAAATATATAAACTATATCAAGGTGTAACGATAAATCGCGACTCGTATTAATATGACTGTCCGATGTCGATTCTGAATCGCAAATGCGATATTAAGCACAGCTCTTAATGTACGTTACTCTTTGATTAATAAGTCCTTATTAATCTAAAACTACTGTGAGTTTGAGTCGTTTATAACATGCATTTGAAAAAGCAACACTCGTCAAACATAATCATTACACATATTCTTTATTATCATGAAAATACCTGAATAGATGAAATGCCTGTCTAATGCTTCTTCTTCTGCGCGCATATTGAGTTTCTGCACGAGACCGCCCTCTGGCATTTGGATGTAGCGTCTCTGTATCACTGATCTATGTATGCATTGACGTCACTTTTCCACGTGACCACGATAGAGCACGCCATGTTGAGTGGCAAACGTTCAACAAAATGGCTGGTTTTCATAGCGGCTGCTGCAAAAATGCCATTAAAACGGACTATTTTCAGCTTAAATTGAATTTAGTTGGACTTGATAGCAGAGGTGATAGCATTAGTTACATTTTTCAAGCATCTGTGCTTTATTAGGGTGTTTGTCTTGGGAAAAATTTTACTTCACTACATTCTTAAGCATAGAATCATACTGTGTATTCTTTAATATTGCATATTCAAAAATTTTTAATACCTAATTACATTAAAATTGTGTACTTTTACTTAAGTAAAAGTATGTTAATGTACTTAAATATTAAATGTAAATCAAAAACGTATATTTATTAAATGTAATAGAGTAAAACTTATAATAATATGCTTTGGAATGTATGTTTTCCAAAGAAAAACACTGATAAAATCAAATACTTAAAAAATAAGTTTAAGTAGAAAGTAAAATACTTAAGTTAGTGTCCACCTCTGCTTGATATTGACCCTAGCAACTTGTCAACCCACCCGTGGTCTGTGGACGTTGGCATGAACGATCAATTTACATCTCCTTTCAGTGTTTTTTGGCAGTCTGTAAAACGATAGCTCCGAATTCTTTTTAAATCTGATAGTACAGTCCATCGCACAACAGCTTTTTTCCCATTTAGATGCGCTTTTCTCATGTTTTCGCTGATTTCACACTGTACACAAATTCTGCCGCTCTGTGTTTTGCCACTCAGTGGGCGTAACCGCAGTCACTTTTGCCGTAGGTGACGTCACGTGCATACCCTCTGTCCATTGAGAAGCAGCAAGTAAACTGCCCTATTTTTTGTTACACTCCTAAAATAATTAAGCTGGTGCCACACTTGATTAAAAACAAAAATTAAAAGCGAGAAATATTAGCTGTGTCCCAATTCTAAGGCTGCGACCATAACTTAAATAGAGAGTCAAAGAAAATAGAAAAGAATTAAGGGCAAAATCATAAGATATCAAAAGATCAAGCAGCTTCATTGCACTCTGACCTCTCATTTTATCAAGGGCTTTGGATAAACACTTTAAATCATTTTTGAATAGTGGGAGGGATTTAAAGAATGTACATTTACGAATGAAATATTTTGCCAATATTACAATGTTATTAAGCACATAAAATGAACCAGCAGTCTTTGGAAATTTCAAATAAAATATGTTGTAAAGTAAAAGCAAAACCATCAACAACCACCTCTTTTTCTATCAACCTGATATACAGATAATATTGGAAAAATTGCATGAAAAAACATCTTCTTTAGAATAGTGTCTTTAGAATGGCTAATGCAGAAAGAACAGGGGACAATTTCAATATAACATTTTGATTTAGGTATTTGTTCGAAGGGTAAATCTCATTTAAAGTTTCTTTTTCTCTAAGAGGAATAGAAAAACTTTATTTTATTTTTTAAAATATTTTACAGTTTTCTTATTATCTAATTTATTTATTTTAACTTGACAGGGTTTTTAAGACAACCTATCTTATACTTGTTAATACAATGATCACTAAGGCTGCGACGTTCGAAGCATGACTGAAGGAATGTGTTTTTGATAAAAAAAATCCTGATAATTTAATCACCGATGTCATCCAAAATGTTGATGTCTTTCTTTGTTCAGTCGAGAAGAAATTACGTTTTTTAAGGAAAATATTCCAGGATTTTTCTCAATTTAATTGTTGGACCTCAACATGTTTCAGCTTCAACGCGGTTTAAAATTGCAGGGCTTTAAACTATTAAACCGAGGCATAAGGGTCTTACCTAGCTAAACGATTTTCATCTTTAACAAGACAAATAAAATATATGTATTTTTAAACCACAACTATACACGGTTTCAGCAGTAACATAAACAAACGGGAGATGTAAGTGACATTGTTTCCTCAGTATAACAGCAAAGATTTACTGAGGATCACCATTTCAGCTAAAAATCATTTTAATGAAGAAACAATGTCACCTTCATCTTGACATTATGGTGCCTGTCCATTAACAGCAATTATGATTCCTTCTTGAACAATAATAGTATTCATTTAATATTTCAACAGCATCACACTTTTATCTTATGTTTTTCTTATTTTAAGCTTTGTTGGTTGTTTTGTGTCTCTACGCAGAGCTTACAGATTGACCCTATAATCATGGAAGAGCAGATCCTCTGGATTGGAGGTGGGGCGGGTGCGGTACACACATACAGGATTCCCCTACTCACATCCACTCCTCGTGGAAGTCTACTGGCTTTTGCGGAAGCCCGGAAGACATCTTCCACAGATATGACGGCCAAGTTTATAGCTCTACGGCGCTCTACAGACAAAGGTCACTTGTCATGTCTCCTGTGGTGTTATTCATTAAATAAAGTAAATTTACTGAACATGCATTTTCTTAAACAAATAAGCAGCTGATGATGGTGAAAATAGAAACGTTTCTTTGCCATATGCTTAGAATGTCTATATTCAATTATTTCTTTAAAAGTTAGCAAATAATGCATGTGTTTACATGATACTCTTTATATTTAGGAGCAACCTGGTCACCAACGTCTTTCATAGTTGACGACGGCTCACAGACCGATGGGGTGAATCTGGGTTCAGTTGTAGCGGATGAAGAGACGGGAGCAGTGATACTCATTTACTCTCTGTGCTTTTACCGCTATCACTGCAGCCCTCCTCGGATCATGATGACTGAAAGCCTGGATGATGGCCTGACCTGGAGCGCCCCACGAAACCTCAATCCACAACTGGGGGTCCATAGTTTTATCCCTGGTCCTGGCTTTGGAATACAGGTTTGAATGTTTCTTCAGCCACTTCCCAGACAGCAGACAACTCCGGGTCGGATCCGCACCGAATATCACAGCTCAGGTTTAGATCCGGCCAGTCATCTGCTGTCTGGGACTGGGTTAGATGAGTTTGTCTATTTGATAAGATGTAACTTAGTGGTTGGTTTTAATAGGTGATTAACTAGGTTGCCTAGTGCAAACTTTTCAGCCCACGATCCCTAAAATAACGGTACCAGCGAATCATGACCCCAATCTTTAGAGGTGGTTAAAGTATACAAACATTGTGGGCAACAGAGCACACATCTAATTGTTAAAAAAAAGTGACTTCGGAAAATTCTCTCGTGACCCTCCTCACTGTCTCGCGACCCCAATGGGAATCCCAACCCCTACCCACTGGCTTAGTGGATGTATTACGCATTTTTAAAGCCTTATAAGGAGCATTAAATGAACTGAAACATTGCTTTCTGCTAAATCTTATAAATCTTTCTCTCACTTCTGTTTTATAAAAACCCAAAATTCAACCTAGAATAATGATTATACATGCAAAAACCAAGTAAGCACTTCACCACAAAAATGGCAGATTTGGATAGGCGGGAGTCAAGAAACTTTTTACACATTTTTTACTCATTTTTGATGATCTTTGCTATGATGGTATCTACAGAAGCATCATCCCCCTGCCGTTGGTCGTCTGGTGGTGTGTGGTCATGGTACTCTAGCTGGTGATGGGGTCTTCTGCATCCTCAGCGATGATCATGGCCGTACGTGGAGAAATGGAGCTGCGCTAAAGAGCATCCCTTACAACCACAATAAGCAAGCTCTTGATTTCAACCCAGATGAATGTCAGGTATTGGCAGTCAGACATGACGTAGATTTTTTTGTTGTAGATTTGTCGAACGTTTTTGTAAGGCTGAGATGTTCCGCTGTCATGTGTAGGTAAAAAACACTTCCCGTTTCTACCCAGCCGCAGTCATTTTCAGATTGCTTTTCTGAAACTTCTGCTTCTCCTTCTATTAAGCCCGTCGAACTAGACGATGGATCTATATACATCAGTGTGCGTAACCAGAACCACTATCACTGCCGCTGTCGCATGGTTGTGCGCAGTCTGGACGGAGGCGAATCTCTGCCTGTGGAGGAGCTGGTGTTTGATACCACACTGGTGGATTCTGCGGTTGCAGCTGGAGCTTTACAGAAAGAGGGAGTGCTGTACTTCACCAATCCCGCCCATACGCATGATAGTAAGAAAACTATCATCTATCACGTTTGCCATGCTTTTCAGACATGTTCAATGTATGATTACTGCAATTTGCTGATCTATGTGGGCCAATGCATGCCATTGTCATTTTGTCTCAAGATGCAAGGTACAGTACTGTGCAAAGGTCTTGGGCCACCACAACCAGACTTGTTGTTTTAGAAGTTTTAATGTCCATTCATATTTATTTTTCAATCTATTTTATTAAGATACAAACAGTAAAATACAGGAAATATGTACAAAAAAAATTAAAATTAAAATTTCAGGACTAATGTCTTCTTTAGGCATCATCATCAGTGTTTATTGTGACCTCTTTTGGCACTAAACACATCTTGAGCATTTTTGAGAATGAAGTAAAAAGACGAATTACGTTAAAATTAGAAATTAGGATTTTATTTCATATAAGTTAAGGAGATCCTGCAGTTTCCTGCTATTGCTCAAGTGGACGGGGAGTTTACCCTAAAAGCTGGACACATCAGATTACATTTTTATACAGTTTTTAATACAACATACACATTTCCTGTATGTATTCTATTAAAGAGACTAAGAACCAATTATATATGATCACTATAACATTGCAAAAAACAACTAATCTAATTCTGGCATGGTGGCCTGAGACTTTTGCACAGTACTGTATGTTTGTAAAAACTGCTTAAATGTCACAATATAACTAAGGATTAATCTTAAACCTATCCGGGACACAACCCATATGTATTTGGTCACGTGTTGTGATGCTGGACATAAATTCAAAATGTTGTGATATTAATTCCGTTTACTCATTTTCTTCAGGAGTTAACCTCACGCTTCGCTGGTCTCTGGATTATGGTAAATCATGGACGAACAATACTTTAAAGATTTGGGAAGGGCCAAGTGGATACTCCTGTATAGCCTCACATAAAGGCAATGAACCTGAGGATCACATATATGTTATTTATGAAAAAGGCCATAAAGACTATTATGAGACCATATCTTTTTTGAAAATCAATCTGTACAGTGGACTGTAAATGGTACAGTCATTATGGTGGAAATTATAAACTTTATTCTTGTGTTGTTCACAATTATATGTTTGCCAGTACAGTAAATAGTTTTTTTTAATTACCAGTGTTTAACAAATTCCTTCAAAATAATAGATATACTGTAACTTCGTACCTAATTGTGTTCTTTGTATACACACACACATACATAAATACATACATACATACAACATACATATCTTTGTATACATATAATGACTTGAATTTGACTGTTGATAAAGATGTATGCTTGATGAAAATGATATAATGCTTTATGATGAGTAAATATCAAAAAAGGACAAATATTTTTTAATAAAATTTGTAAGATGTTTTCTTTCTATAGGTTGCAGATTTTAACAATGAAGTTATAATTACGTTTTAGTGACTAATATCAATTCAATAAAGCTGTTTTTTAGTGAACAGATAATAATGTAATCTTTAATTGTGTCAAGAAACTGTAAACTGTAACTGACTGTCGTAACACTCTGAACGCCCCTATCCGATGTCATTTATCATTATTGATTGGTTGAGGTGTTTCACGCTAGCCAAGTTGACTGGTATGGATTATGGTAGAATAACCAAGGTTGATATCTCCCTAATTAAAGTAACTCTGATCAATCTTACTATAAAGCTGAATTGGGGGTCTAGATTTTTTTTTAATATAGTCTGTTATGCCCAGGTGGGGAAATCTGTTTGATATATACAGTGAGGAAAATAAGCATTTGAACACCTTAATATTTTGCAAGTTCTCCCACTTGGAAATCATGGAGGGGTCTGGGGTTGTCATCGTGTGTGCATGTCCACTGTGAGAGACATAATCCAGCAATCACAATGTGTGATTCTTTGACTGTTTATTTGTATGATACAGCTGCGGATAAGTATTTGAACACTTGAGAAAGTCAATGTTAATATTTGGTACAGTAGCCTTTGTTTGCAATTACAGAGGTCAAACATTTCCTGTAGTTTTCACCAGGTTTGCACACACTGCAGGAGGGATTTTGGCCCACTCCTACACACAGATCTTCTCTAGATCAGTCAGGTTTCTGGCCTGTCGCTGAGAAACACGGAGTTTGAGCTCCCTCTAAAGATTCTCTATTGGGTTTAGGTCTGAAAACGGGCAAGGCCACGCCAGAACCTTGATATGCTCCTTACAGATCCACTCCTTGGTTATCCTGACTGTGTGCTTCAGGTCATTGTCATGTTGGAAGACCCAGCCTTGACCCATCTTCAATGCTCTAACTGAGGGAAGGAGGTTGTTCCCCAAAATTTTGCAATACATGGCCCCGGTCATCCTCTCCTTAATACAATGCAGTCGCCCTCCATGTGCAGAAAAACACCCCCAAAGCATGATGCTACCACCCCCATGCTTCACAGTAGTGATGGTGTTCTTGGGATGGTACTCATCATTCTTCTTCCTCCAAACACGTTTAGTGGGATTATGACCAAAAAGTTATATTTTGGCCATTTCTATATGACCACATGACTTTCTCCCATGACTCCTCTGGATCATCCAAATAGTCATTGGCAAACTTAAGACAGGCCTGGACATGTGCTGGTTTAAGCAGGGGAAACTTCCGTGCCATGCATGATTTCAATCCATGACGTCTTAGTGTATTACCAGCAGTAACCTTGGAAACTGTGGTCCCAGCTCTTTTCAGGTCATTGACCAGCTCCTCCCGTGTAGTTCTGGGCTGATTTCTCACCTTTCTTAGGATCATTGAGACCCCACGAGGTGAGATCTTGCATGAAGCCCCAGTCCGAGGGAGACTGATAGTCATGTTTAGCTTCTTCCATTTTTTAATGATTGCTCCAATAGTGGACATTTTTTCACCAAGCTGCTTGGCAATTTCCAGCCTTGTGGAGGTGTACAATTTTGTCTCTAGTGTCTTTGGAAAGCTCTTTGGTCTTGGACATGTTAGTAGTTGAATTCTTACTGATTGTATGGGGTGGACAGGTGTCTTTATGCAGCTAATGACCTCAAAAAGGTGCATCTAATTTAGGATAATAAATGGAGTGGAGGTGGACACTTTAAAGGCAGACTAACAGGTCTTTGATGGTCAGAATTCTAGCTGATAGACAGGTGTTCAAATACTTATTTGCAGCTGTATCATACAAATAAATAGTTTAAAGGAGTCATATATTGTGATTTTTTTTAGATTATGTCTATTACGGTGGACGTGCGCCTGCGATGGCAATTTCGGGCCCCTCCGTGATTTCTAAGTGGGAGAACTTACAAAATAGCAGGGTGTTCAAATACTTATTCACTGTACATTAAAACTGTTTTGACTTTCTTCTCTTTATTCTTTTAATTGTTTTAGTTAAATTACATGGAAAAGGGTTTAAATAGGGCAAAAATTTTTTGACATATTTAAAAATGTGTATGTCTTTTTGATATACACATGTTATTAATTTATTCCTTTTATGATAGGAATAAAACAAGATTGGTACATAAAGTTAGATGCAGCCATAAGCTAATCATTAAAATAAGCCTTTTGAAAAGGCTATAAGTTCATTTGAACACAATTTGCATTTAACCTGTTAACCTCAACCGCTGCTTTTGAAAAAAAAGTCATAGCCAACTATAAAGAAAACTATAAAGACATGTATTGTGGCTTTCAAAACTGTAATTTTGTGTTCATTATTTGCAGAACATATATTATATGAACAAAAATATGAACCATTAACACTGTGACCTTCTGAATGTGGACTCATCACAATGATATTCCCTGTTGTGATTAAATGTCATCATTAAAAGTATTGAGTTACATCTACATACAGTATACATTGCCTTATAGGACAATGGCAGCAAAAAGGGATCAGTAAAGTATATTTTACAATTTTGTCTTAATAATAGCTTTAGTTGCTGAACTTTACGTTTCACAAAATTTAACAATGTAAAACAGACCACTGCACTCTGCTGCCATCTTTTGACATGAATAAGCAGATCACATGTGCATATCTGCAAAGTTGATTTACAATAGAGAAATGTATGTCATCTAATTTCGTATAAATGTCTGACTTATCCCCATTAATCTGTTAGCTATGAGTTTGCATGTTTATTGTTTGCAAGACTGAGTCTATACTGTTTTTGAGTATGCGTGTGCATCTTAATGGCAATTATTGAGTTACTTTGCGGTAAATCACTTTAGTCTGAAACAAAAGAAGCATGCACTGAATCCTTATGACAAATCAAATGGGTTTGTTTGTTAATAGTTTTATTATAGTGTTTGGATTGCTTTAGTCTATACAGTAAGCAAGTAATAATTGTCTATGGTAAATTAGTGTCATTAGTCATAATTTTTGTATATAAGCTCATTGTTGTGTTTATAATTGAATAACTACTACTAAACTAAAAAGCAAAAAAATACCACTTGTTACAACTATACATTACTAAATAATCATCTATTTATTGCAATCTATTCTATTCTTCTATGTTCTATCATTTTCTATAATTTCTGTATTTAGGGTTTTATGCCTCCTTCTAATCCTCTATGCATAGTCCATAAGTGGTTATATTTGCTGTCTATTATATGATATTTAATAATTTTGCATTGTTTGCGCTGTTAGTTTTTTTTTTACTTGACTTCATTACTTTTACATATTGTTTAGCTCTAGCACTGGGACTTAAAATTGTGGTTTTATTATTATGGGACAGGGGTGGTATCAAATGGTAATCCAGTGGTATTTTACATAGTGCACCAAAGTACTTCAAAGAATTTTATAGTATTACAATGGTACTTTAGGGTTAGGGAAAAAACTAAATATACTTTTATAGGCCTACTTAGCTTCCAGCGGTACAAACTGTATCATCTTGACTTTAATAATAATAGTAATAATAATACTTACTATTATTATTATTATAAAGAAGAAGATATTATCCAGTTACAGCACTTCGTGTAGGCATTTATTTTTATTCTGTCATTGAGGGCGTACTTCCTAGCAATGCAAATGAAATATATTAAAATGTAAAATCTCATTTGCCGTTCGGAGCTCATTATGTTAATTTTGCCCCGCCCCCGATGCGCGCATCCGCCCCTCTCTGCGCTACCATCCTCAGAAGCCGTTGACGGCTCTAATAGTGACGGATCGACTCCCGCAATATTATTTTATTTTCCCCTTTTCATTTGTTTTGTGGAAAAAAGGAAAGGGAGTACAAGTAAGCCTCATTGCACACATCCGTCCTCAGCAATCCCCATCAAATCTCTTCAACACATAATCCTGTTTTGAGCTTTTGTACGAGCTTGTGCTAACGGTAGCTAGTTCGCGATTATTGCTAATAAATCTACGATACAACATCGAGACAAGTCGGGACAAGACCAGGTTAGTAGCCGCGTATAATGCTCAAACGCGTTAATAAGCAGGTTTTATTTGGTTTATGACCATATTGTTGAGCTCCAACTGTCCTGCTTTTTATCAGTCGGTGCTAATGTTAGCATGCTAACGGCGTAGCTTGTGTGTGTGTGTTTCACATCCTGGTGAAGATGTATCGTGTTTTTAAGGTGTAGTTGTGAGGTCTTGTAGATTACCAGTTATTTGGGAAGTTTTATGTCCATGTAGGGTTGGTGCAGTTTGCCGAGATGTAAGAAATCAACGGCGCATGTATTGAGGTAGTCTACATGTCAGACAAGTGGTTTGCCTTATTGTAAAAAAAGTAAAGGTCTAGCGGATTTGTTTTGCTAAACATGTATTAAATCGTACCTCAAAATCTTTAAACCCATAATAAATATGCAGTCCGAGTTGTTAAATCCTCTCAAATCCTGATGCTAGTGTGCTTGTAGCCCTGGCCTCAGCACTTCACCGGCGCCATTTTGTTTTGTTCTCGCCATCAAATCCTTTAGTCAGGTCCGCAGCATCAATTATACGACTTGTTTCTTTTAGTCTGTTATATATTTCACACCCCCAGGTTTGTCTGGCGTATGTCTTGCGTTTTTGGGCTCGTTTTAAATGATTTGTGACGAGGGGGCGATGTATATTATGAAACAGGTTTGCCCCCTCCTCCCTAAACGAAACATGGAGGCCTCGGTTATATGAGCCGAGTTAACCTGTAAAAATACACAGTTTATGGGCATTATAATATATCAGAATGAGGTATTTATGATCAGCTATCTTGTTGTACGTGTTGTTGAGTAAACGACATTTAGGTTTTTATGAAAACACGCAGTGTCTCATTACGCTACGGTCAATTGGCAAAGCGTGTAAAATAATCTGTACGCAGCTCCTTATGTTGCGCAGGGATTATTTTACAGGATTTGCCCAATTGACCATCAATTGACATGTTTATAACATTGAGTGTCTGTTAATGTTTTAAAAGAGAATATGTACAGGTGAATTTAAGAAGGTGGTGTCTTTGTGATGTTTTTAAATGTACAGTTTTGGCTAAGATGTCGTTTTAGGGGAAAAAAAAGGATGCACTTCTTTAAACATTGTAAATACACCTTCAGAAGTTTTGCCATTTTGGTTAATGTTTGTCTTTTTTGATAATTTGTAAAAATGACCGTGGTGGATATAATGTAAAGTTGCCACAACTTGAGTCTACTTCGTTAACTGTAGTAACTATGAATTTTTGTGGAAAGGTTTGGTTGCCATGGTAACATTGCTAAATGCGGCCTTAGACATTAGAAGTGTTGTGTTTAGGGTTATGTGCTTTATGGATCCATTCCAAGCCTCACATTGAACCATCTGTAGATTGATCATGGCTATACTGTGTTTGGATGAGTCCGAGATTTACTGTTGTTATCAGCCTACAAAATAAAAGTTTTGGGATTTGCATTAGCCGGAGTCCATAGTCTTTGTTTGTTATCAGTGCGAGACTTTATGAATTGAGAGTGAATTTTACTGTCTAGCGGTAAAACACAGCCCTGGTGTTGCCATGGATGCAACCCCTCTCAAAGCAGAAACAGAGGAACATCATTTATAATGCATCACCATGGTAACCCCAGTCTGCTTTTTCATGCGTTTTTAATTTCTTGCTGTGCAAAAGTCATTAATGGCTTTTATATAACTCTTACTATATAAACCAGAAATTAATGTATTTTAATGACCGCAATCTTAATGTAGAGAAAAATGCTGTTTAGTAAAGTTAGTTGCAATTTTACTTTGCAATTCCACTGTTAATATTCTTAAATCTTTACACAAGTATTTTTCTAGGAAAATGAGATTTGCCACCATTCAGAGCGAGTTTGGGGAGGCAAATCACAAGAAGTATAGGCCAGCACAGTAAGCTGTACAGTATTACTGTATTGCCTACATCATTTGTCACTAGCTATGTTTCTAAACTTATGCACATAATTGGAATATCGCATTAAACATTTGCAAATAAAGCAGCTTTAGTGAGCTGAAGAGAGCCAAATCATAAGAACGTGTAAGTCACTTACCTCATTTACTTCACACAGCACTTTGGTCCCAGAAAATACACATAAAATTGGCAGACAAGCTTCTGTGTGAATGCAATCACTTCCCGTAAATGTTCTGGGATCGCTCCCGGAAAGGGGACCTAGTAACATTGCCGTAAGATACCCGGAAAGCCCTCGGGTGTGAATGAGACGCAGAAACAATGCCATAAGGGGCGTGTTGTAGTGTGGATGTGCGTGTCATGGCAACATTAAGTTATGGTTCAGCTCTTTAAACAGATGGCTTTACATTAGGGGTGGGCAATATCATATCACGGTTGGTTTAGGCAAAATCACAATCATTTTATTGCGGTTCTTTTCCCCATGTTGTTTTTAGAGACTATTTTGCCATTACTGAGCCTTATTACAGCCATACCACCATTAAAGGCGGAGTCCACGATGTTTGAAAAACGCGTTGGAAAAGGAGACGGGCCGACTACCAAAACACACTTATAGCCAATCAAATCAAATCAAATGCCTGGTTGCGTATGTGTGGGGCGGCTCTATCAACAGAAGGTCCAGATTCTATTGGGGTAGGGGCGTGTTTGTTTAGGCGATTTCAAATATCAACATTGGCTTTCAAACATCATGGACTCCGCCTTTAAAAATGCAGTCCTACAAGGTAACAAATATATGCGCGGAAAGTGCACGGACAGTATGCTTACAACAACGCATGCACAAGAAAATACAATTACACAAAGGAAATAGACAGCATTTGCACACACACAATCGTTTTCTCTTCTTTTATTTTCAATTCTTCCCCGAACAGAAAGCTGTGGAGCATTTTCGTCACCATAATGTTTGATTCCTGTTCTTTGTTTTCTTGATGTTTGTTCTAAGCTTTGTTTGCAATTGTGGATTGGCTACTTTTCTTCACTTATCCTAATTTTTTTTAATGTACTGTAAATGTTGCAAATCAGTGCTGCCCTGACGGCTTGGTAAAGTAATAATTTGAATAAGAAACCATTTTTATTGCGTTTGTGTCGGAACACGGTCAGTATACTTTGAAACGCTCACACGCTTCCACTGAATAAAGGTATACCTGACCCTTACCTTGCCTTCATGTAGCGTTCCCCTTGTCGCGTACTTGATGTATGCACGAATCACAATACAATGATGTTTCCGAAAAAGTGTATTGTGGAGACATTTTAATCGTTCACAATCAAATATTGTCATATCGCCCACCCCTACTTTACATGCAGATTAACATTCATGTCGAGAAATGTCTGCAAACTGGACTAAAGCGGATATCAGGTAGCTTGTCACTCTCAGCGCTGAAGCGAAGATCATTCAGCAACATAAAAGAATAGCGCATCACCCTCTCATATGAACTTACAATAAACAAAAATGCCCACGCGTCATCGCAACAAGATATATCGCTCTGCTCTTCAAAACGGTTTTTTTATGCACTTACATTTACAATGAGAAATGTTTGCAAGCTGGACTGAAGGGAGCTTGTCAAATATCCCCTCTGAAGCTAAGATCATTCACCAGCATACTAAAATGGCACATCACACGTTACTTTATAGTCTTTTCATAAACAAAAATGCACACAAGTGGTTTTTAGAGAGAGAAATAATGGATAATAAGCAAAGTTTAGATGCTGCAGAGGAAAAAAAAACCTACCAAGTGCAGGACTTAACGTCAAGTGTCTTTCCAGGATATTAACGTTAACCGTGTGACACGGATTCCGACAAATCATTGGCAGTGTGAATGAACCAAAAATCGAACGATCCCGGACAAATCCTGGACGCATTTCCCGTGTAACCATGTTTAATCACCTTAGAGCACGCAGACGTACATTAGTTTAAAATGATCCACCCTGTTATTTATTTCACCTATTCATTTTTATTCTGAAAGCATAGGAAGGCTTTAAAATCGACTCCTTTCGTCACTTTTCACTTTTTGTCTTTCAGTCTCAGGATTCACCATACTCAATGAGCGTACAGCGCAATGTCAGAGCGCTCTGGGCAAACGGCAAAGGGGAAGGATGGCAAATCCAAGTATGCGTCTCTCAACCTGTTTGATACCTACAAAGGAAAGAGCCTTGAAGCACAGAAGCCTGTTGGTGAGTTTGTGTGGAAAAAACTGATTGTATTTGTGTTCTCACCAACTTGATTAGACCAATATGTAGAGATCGACCGATACTCATTTTTTTAAACCGATGCCAATAACAAATATTTGGATGCTTATGTGCCCGATAACCGATATGCTGAACCAATTTTTATTTACTGTTATACTTCTGTTTTTGACATAATAATTACTACAACACTACTGAACTGAACAAACCCTTATAATAATAATCATCATCACAATCACTCCCTCTTTGCATACAAAGTAATAAATAGAGGGGTCTGAAAGAGTGAAGAATAATATTAATTTAATGAATGTAGAAACTATATTCCCAATACATGGACCATTCCAAACACCCCTATCATTTCGTCAGAAATGGACTGATCCAAAGGTCGCGCTGCGTTTGGCAGCGGGAGAGAGAGAAAAGTATAGCGGAGTTGGCTGCTTGTTATACATAGTTTATAGAGTAAAACAGGTGGATTAAGTGCTTTTTTTGGAATAATATGGTTGTTTTGACCAGCAACATGTAGCCTTCAGCAGTAAAACAAGTAGTTAGCAAAGAGGTTTTACAAATAATATCACTGACTGGAATACTTCATTCAGGAAAGTAACAAACAAAACGGCTTATACATCACTGAATTTCTTAACTGGTAATGTTATTTGATGTCAGAATAATTCATATTTTGTTGTTATAGCTTATGAAATGGCTGTTGACAGCGCTGTTATCTATGCATTTACTCACGCATTGACTGTATCAAACTGTGACCGCTTGCGGAGGTAATAAATAATTAATTAATATCCACAGACATTTATATAGATATTTTAGCAAAATAATGTTTATCTGGTAAATTTTAATATAACTTAGGGTAAATCTTGTTAAAAGCTTCAGCCTTCAACCCCGGTAAGTGAACAGCACGTGATTTTGTGAGTTCGTCTCTATTCTTGGACAAACTGCATACATTGCTTTTAATATATCAACTTATTTAACATAACATACATTAATGCACAAATAAGATGTGTTATAAATGCCTCAGATGCAAAGTCAGTATACTCAAAGTCCTTTTAATGAAGTCGCGTCACTCCGCCGTCATATTTGCTGTGCACGCTGCTGCTGCTGCTGCTGTGAGCTCCTCTCCTCAGATGCGTCCAGCGCGCAATTCTCTCGTTTATCGGTTAATCCGATATCACAAACCCGATATCCGATCATCGGAAAATGCTCAAATATCGGGGAAAATATCGGAAAACAGATATATCGGTCGATCTCTACCAATATGTACCTTTTTGACTAATTTGTGACTTGATTGTGGTCGCGATATGTTTTTTGTAACTCAATACTAAACATTAATCAGACAATTACTTAGAATGACATTTACAGATACTGATAGATACCAATAGTTTTGCTTCAAAGTACTGTGAAATCCAAGAAGTGCATCTAAGAGCGTACAAACTACAATCCTGTTGTCATGACATACTTATTCTATACTAATTTCTATGTATTTCCCTTGTGTTTCAAATATCGGCCGAGATATTTGCCACTGCAATATATTGGTCTATCACTAGTTACATTAAGATAGTATTTAGGATAAACATATTCTCGTTGGTGGCTGGTATCAATTTTAAGAATTATTTAACCATACTGTATGCATATTCATTTAGATATTTTTGGGACAAGGCACTGTGTGGTTCGTTCACCTAGTGTAAAACCTGTTAATATGGGTACCGATATGAAAGTGAGATGTTCACGCACAGTATGTGAATAGTTAATAAATTAAAACAAATTATGTCCTACATGTTTTTGTTTCCATATTCTTTTACTCAGAAAGGTCATGACATGTAAATAATCATAAATGTTAGTTTGTCACTGACTTGCCATCACGTCACGTATGATAGGGGCTGTTTACACTTGGTATTAGGATGTGTTTTCATCAATCGGATCACAAGTGGACGAGAGTTTTACACCTGGTACGTTTACACCTGGTATTTAAATTTGTCTCTTGTCCACTTTTTTACCGCTTCTGTTCTGAATACTGTGAGGGGTTGGTCTGTCGACACGGTGGGCGAGTCCCTCTCCTGTTATTTAAATGCGAGCAGGAGTAATGATGAGTTTATATGGATGCAAACTAATACTATATCGGAGTTCGCTGCTTGTGTAGTAAGTAAACATGCTGCACAGTGTTTTGTACATGTATATGTAAGAGCTTTCTCTGAATTTTCAGCGCAATTAATGAAATAGGATCGCGCAACTTTCACACGCTTGCAAAATGAAACTGCGGAGATCAGCCGCTTTAGTTTTATCAATGAAAGGCTAAAAATAGTGCTGCACACCGTGTGTTCACGCCAGAAGTCAGAAAAGACGTAAAACATTGTTTTCAGTACCTCAGATTAGATAAATGAGCGGAGAGAAGGCGGTCGCGAATGGCTGTTCGAACACATTCAACCACATGTGCGTTTACACTACAAAAGCAATCCGATCGAAAGGGTTTTTGACTACCTCTGAATGTGGTTAAAAGTGGACGAGCTCAAAACGTTTTGAACACCGTTTACACCTGGCATTAACGTCATCCACTTGTGATAAGATCGATGAAAACGCATTTTGTAAACAGCCTCTTAGAGGTGGTGATTGCCATGATAATAATGTTGATATAAATAGTGTTGTTTGTTTTCTCTACTGTTATGTGTATATTAGACACATCTAAATTTTTTGAAGTTATGTAATAGGATTTAATAGTTAAAGCATTTAGGATTTATGAATTATGTTAAAATTATAGACTTTAGTAGAATCTACTTTGATAAACGCTTGTTGTGGTTATATTTATTAAAGGGCACCTATGGTCCGATTGACGTTTTTACATTTCCTTTGGTGTTTAAGTGTGTATTAGTACATGTTAACCATATGCAAAAGGTAAATGATTATCGTCTCCAACATAATCCAACGGATTGTAGGCAACAGTTTACTTCCTGGGATTGGTGATGTAGACAAAACCGAGATTATCGTAATTCCTCCCGCTTCGTACTTAGCATGCAAGTTAACTCCTGTTAGCATTGCATTGTAAGCAAATCTTTCAAACATGGAGCGTCACTTTCCAGAGGTATTCAGGCCAATCACAACGTACAGATTAGTTGGCCAATCAGGGACAAAGCGCTTTTCAAAACTATGAGTTTTGTACAAAATCAGTGAGTTTCAGGAAGAGAGTGAAATCTGAAGCTACAAAAATGTACGGGTATGTGGAAAATAATGTGTTTTTGAACACGTATTTGACCAAATACAAAAAAAATAACATTTTTTAGCCTTGAAATAGCAGCACTTTAATTGTCTAATCACTGAATGTGCTGAAAATGTATTGTATTATGATTTTCTTTAGTATTGGTTTTCTGCATTGACCCTCACGGTCCCATTTAGGATTTGCCCAGTCGTGCTAGGATTGTTTGGCGGAGTCCGTTAAACTGCCAAAGACTGACCTAAGACAGAGGTCTACTTGTAATCATAGTTTTCCCTCCACGCATTCCCTGCTTATGTTTTATTCAGTAGTTTAGCTACCAGACCTAAGCGGCTGTCCCAGTTTTCCCAAGTACAATTCTCCCAGTGCTACAGGCCCCAGAAACAAACAAAGGGTTGATAGTAAGCACAGATGTACTGACTGTTTGTAACTGCCAGCATTGTCCAATATCACCAGCTGCTAAATGTATTTTTAATATTTCTGTCATGTGTTGAATTTTAAGGTCAATTTTAAGTCAACCACTCGATACAGATCCACGTAAGTTACATTTGCTCCATTCGCTGGCCAGCTAGGCAGTTTTCGAGCATTCTGTGTGAACGGATTTTGGTATTCTCACAGTCTCCCCAGCGTAGTCTCGGTCCATGTCCCTCAAGACGGTGTTAGGTTTCCACCCTTGTTGTTCATTTACCCACTCCTGTTCTTTTTCTCCTTTTAGTTGCCCCTCGTCATGGCTTACAGTCTCTTGGTAAAGTTGCCTCTGCACGGCGCATGCCCCCCCCTGCCAACTTGCCTAGTTTGAAGGCGGAGAACAAAGGCAACGACCCCAACGTCACGCTCGTTCCCAAAGACGGCACAGGATGGGCAAGCAAGCAGGAACCAGCAGACCCAAAGAGTACAGCCAGGAACAAGTACATGAGCCTCCCTGCACGCCATGGCCACATGGGTTATTGCTTATGCCTGTTCCTTGTTGTGATCCTTTCCTAGTACCGATGTATTGTCAGAAGCGCAGCCGGAATTGCAGCAGCCTGTGGTCTCACAGACATCTGCACCGAGCGCGCCGAGAACACCCCCAGCTCAAGAGGTGACACGGCACAAACATGACACATATCAAACATCTAAAGTCTAAAATTTATCAAGCCTGTACCATGTAGGTTTAGTTGACCAATGACATCAGTAATAGTGTATCAGTAAACCAGTGAAGATGTTGGGTCTTAAAGGTATAAAAATAAGAATTTTGTGGCTTTCAACACATTTATTGTTAATTTTGCCAGCCCATAATTCTGGTACTTGACATTGGTCTTTGTCTGCTAGGCCCCACCTCCAGCTCTAGCCGCAGGGCCAAAGTCCTGGGCTCAGGCCAGTGTTACACATGGAGTACAAGGAGATGGTGAGTTAATGTGCCATGATATTGACTTATTAAAAAGAAAAAAACACTGCACTGTGACAATTTGCATTTTTTTTTCTTCATAGCTACACTAATCTTTTTACTTAATACTGAATTTACTATACTGAATAGTTTTTGACAAGAAATAGCTACTCTTTTGGGAAAATAATGCATATTTGGGTATGAGAAGTCACCTTTGTAATTCAATACTTCTCATATATCAAGATTAATCCCCTCTTGTGGTTTCTTTACAGGTGGAAAGGGATCAAACCAACCATCGCCATTCTCTCGCGAGGAATTTCCCACCCTGCAGGCGGCTGGAGACCAGGACAAAGCTGGCAAAGAACAGGCCACTGCAGATCAGTGGTATGGGCCCGGACCAAGCCTCCGCCCCCAGAGTAAGCATGTTTGCCCTATTGTCCTTTCAGTTAGTTGTGTAATTATCTCCTCATTCTTCTGATTCAAATTGATTTACATTACCTCAAACAACTTCTTACTTTGTGTTCTAGACGTAACAAGTTGGCGGGATGGTGGGGGCCGGGCGTTGGCACCCACCCTGGCTGGGGAGGGAGTTGCAGAGGGTGGTGCTGGGGGAACCATGATGATGGAGGGTACTGGTGGGGGCCCTCCCATCCTTCAGCAGAATGCGTCCTCCCTTGGGCAGCCTAGGACCGCCCCAACCAGCAACCCCGCACTTCCCCTTCCTCAGCCACCCATTGGCCCTCAATTTCAGGCTTACAGAGGGATCATGCCTCCATTCGTAAGTTTGAACATTTTTGTTCTTAGGGTTTTTCTTAGAGGCATAAGTAGGGATGCAGCGACCAAAAAACCCCACACACATTTTCAGCGTTTGGCCGAACAAGTGATATAAAACTGAATATCTTTTTTTGACCAATGAGGCTTTTGATGGCCAATCTGAATGGAACTCTATTACAAACAGTAAACCCAAAATAAACTTAAAAAGACAATTTATCACATATTTTTATTTACTTAATTTTTATATATTTATCATATTTGGGATTTAGACATGAATGTGTGGATGTGAAAAAAATGCGGAAAATACAGGAAAAACCCTGCCTCTCTCAATGATCACTAGAAAGCTTTGTACTAGATAAACTTGTATCTTTTTTGTGTTTGCTCTATTTGTTTAATGCATTCTTTTTTGCCTTTTTATCTGCAGATGTATCCACCCTACTTGCCCTTCCCACCCCCTTATGGTCCACAGGGACCTTATAGGTACCCACCCCCAAATGAGGCCCCCAGGTGAGATAAACAGGCAATATTTATACATCTGCTTTCTTGAACTGTAAATAATAATATATTATGTTGTGGCGATCATCTGATTGTTTTTAACCACCTTCTGATTTGTTTCTCGTTTTGCCAGGTTTTCTCGGTCACAGGGTGGAGTAGGACCAGATGGACGACCCCCTGTAGGACCTCGGGGTGAGGTGGTAAAACGCCCCTCCATCCTTAAGCAGGATGACCTGAAGGAGCTGGATGAGCTGGATCATGATGGAGATGAGGGCTGGGCTGGTAAGTTGAGTTTTTTTATTCTACTGGCACAGTAAAGCAGAGTTGGATGTTTAATTTGAGAAGAATTGTTAAAACTAAAAAACTTTCTAATGAGAAATACTAGATTACTTCACCAAATAACTTGAACTATTTTTGGGAGGGCTTAACTTGCACCTTACATTTCTTCTTAAGATGGCAGCTTAAGGAAGATAGTTGAGTGATGGTATTCAAGCAACAAGATTGTGTTGTTAAAACCTTTGGAACGTATTAATTGGTAACACCATAGAGACTAGGGTTGTGCCGATAGACGACAGTATCAGGTATCAACGACCATCAGACATTTCGCCAATAGGGGGCTTTCATGGCTTTTCATCGCTGGCGATGGTTATTAATATTATTATCATCATAGTTTCACATTAACATACGCATTGCATGCTTTTCCTTGCATGGGAGGGTTTGTGGGCTTCACTTTGCGCGAGATAGCTTGTAACGCGCACAGATTCTTTGTGCACGCAGGTGGACATAATGCGCTTGTCTTGGACTCTTGCTCGGACCTGAATGCGCGCAGCATGGACTCCTTCTAGCACCTGAACTTGTAATGTGCATGATTCCTTGCACATGAGCTTGTAATTCGCGCCACTCTGACATTTCCTTGCACTGGAGAGGTTGTTAGCACATAGGGCTGGGTATCGATTCAGATATTCCAGATCGATTCGATTTCTATTCACAAGCTAGCAAATTGATTCGATTCTCAGTTCCATTTTCGATTCCGGTTCTCAGGCCGTTTTTTCAACTCCGGTTTTTATACTCGATTCTTGCTTTAACTCAATGAAATATAAATATAGATTTCATACAAATACTATATTAATGAAAAAGAACAGTGAACAGCAGTTTACAAGTGGGTAATTGATAAAAAGAAATGTATTTAAATTAACGTTAATCTTGCGTTCAATGTTCGCGAAAACAAATAAAATCAATTCTGCTCCTTGAGAATCGGCCACGTAAAAAAAACACGATTAATCAAAAAATTTATTTTTTCCCAGCCCTTATAAATGGGCATACAGATGTGCGCATTTTACTTTCACTTTTGAATTGGACGCAACTGTTTGCGTACGCTGCATTAAATCACTTATGAATCCACGTGCAATGCGAGTGCAACAGCTGTTTAAATTAGGTGCTTGAGCCAGTGACGAAAGTCTCTCAGTCCCAAGCTGAGTAACATTAAGCAACAAACCTAGTTCATTGTTCCCGCTCCCTGGCACACAGGAAATGTTAGAGCGCCTGGGTTTTAATGACGCGCTCGGATTAATGGCATCAGTTCTAAGAAGTTACCCTTGCTTCTTTTTTGTCCACCAATCAAGTGACTTGTCATAAATGAGTAAAAGATTTACAAATAAATTAATGAGTAAACTACTTCCCTTCCCCTGATACTATCATGTCATTGATCTCATAGATAGGACGATCTGAAAATGGGGCATATCGCCCATCCCTACTAGAGCGCAACACGTCATAATCTGAAAACCATGCCCTCCGGGGGGGAAAACAATCCATCCGTCTTCATTGACTTTGTATTGTGAAAGGCTGCCTCCTTGTCATTTCTGGCTTATAACAAAAAACAGAAAAATTCCTACGCGGCAGGATATCCTAATTAACTCCTTATCCCACTTTAAGGCCAAAAGTGAAATAGTTTAATACTTACTATTAAGTATTTGATTGATAATTTTTTTTAACTAAAACAACAGTGGGACAAGCTGTTTGAAAGCTGTTAGCTATATTAGCTACTGTAGCAAACATAATGTTACTGCATAGTTTTCTGCTTTATCCACGTTCTAACAAGTTGCATACTGTCAAAATGCCGCAGCTTAGCTTGCAAAAATATAACACACAAAACTGATATTTGGATATTTGTCTTACAGTGGCAAAATGTTTACTGCAGATGTAGGTATACTTAGTGTCAGGATCCCACAATTTACCCATTCTTCCTGCTGATGCTTCACGCCTTACTGGTTGTATCCAATTTGTCTCCTTAAAGGCTGGGTTTTACAGCTCAGTAGCTTATAAAAACATAATTCTGGGTTTTTTAGCTTGTTAGCTGTACACCCTGTCATACAGCAGCTTTTAGGCATTGTTCTGTTTTTTGTTATAAGGCAGAAATGACAAGGAGGCAGCCTCATGCAATACAAAGTCAATGGAGATGGTTGGATGGTTTCCCCCCGGTGGGCGTGGTTTTCAGATTATAATAAATGCGCTCTATCTCTATGCCTTCCAGAAGATAAAATATTATTAAGTCTATGATTTGTACGTCGACACCACTTCAGTATGGACAGCTTGTATAGAAATCCCAGACAATATGCAGCATTGACCACAGACAAAAAGAATCACCATTTGAAGCTTTCAATTAAGAAATAAATTAAGAAATTTAAAAGTTGTTAAAAATCAGTAGGGAACTACCTTGATATTTTACTGCTGTAAACTAGGGTTCTGACAATCGGGCAAATGCGTGTTTTCACAATGAATGAATTTGAATGAATTATGGTGAAATGCCGCCACATTCAAAAGCCATAGGGTGCTTTCGTGCAGAAACGCCATTTGTGCCACAGAAGTGGTGTCATTACAAACACTATTCCAGGAAATGTCTAAAGGGATATTTATTTAGCTGTTCTTCAGATTGTTTCAGGTATTTTCATGATAATAGAGAATATTTTGAATGATTGTGTTTGACGAGTGTTGCTTTTTTGCACGTTATAAACGAGTCAAACTCGTAGTGATTTTAGATTGATAAGGAGTTCTTACTGATCACGGAGCCGTAGTAAATGCACAAGCTGAAACACTGAATCGGAGCCTTACGATTCAGAATCGATTTTAGACAGGTCTTTTTAATCGGAACGCGATGCATCGATGCACATCCCTACTGTAAACATGTTTACTTCAGTTCCAACAACAACTAGGTTTATTATCTCTGTCATAGGGAGACTTGCTCCTAAGGTCTTATCCTGTTTTACTCTTATCTTGTATGTTATTGTTATTGCTGAGTCTAAGAGCTCTGCTCAAAAAAAACACAAAGGGCAAGTAAAATCTAAATCTTGATTTGTTGCTCTGTCCTCAGGGGCACAGGAGGAAATTGATTACTCCGCCAAGTTGAAGTTCAGTGATGATGAAGGAGAGGATGATGGGGAAGAGGAAAGGACTGAAAACAAGAATGGAGCCCAGTAAATTTCAGAATTTTCTTCCTTCAGCTTTTAGCAGTTATTTTTTTATTTAGTTATGTATACTGAAGTTCTTTGTTTTGCTGTACCAGTGAGTCAAGGGAGCTGCAGAGATCCAAAGATGGACCTGCACTTGTTTCACGTTCTCGTGCATCTGATAGTGGAGGGGATTCGCGCCACACCCCTCCTTCCAGTGCTGATGACGGCTCTGTGCCCCCCTCCAGCAAGCCAGCCTGGGCCGAGGAGGGAGAAAGTAGCTGGGGCAGTCAAACAAACACGGGATCATATCAGGTAAGAAACTCAGTGGGTACCACTGGCTTGAGCTAGCTAACGTGCAGTCACTGTGAGGACAGGAACATGCATGTGGCGTTTCCTGGATGACTCGCTGATTGATGCGTGTACCCATATGCAGGGGCGTAGGCCTGGACTGGGTGGTCCAAGGGAGCCACCCTCCCCCCCACCAGGGCCACATCTTGGACAAGGGCCCTACTCCTACTACCGCCAGGTACATGGGGGAAAGGGTCCAAGATGTAGGACATCAGAGATATCAAGCTCTAACATGAGCATGTTGGTGATAGTAGCATGTTGGTTTGGATTAGTTTAAGGTTTCTAAACTACTACTTCCAACAGGATCGGCCTTCGAATCAGCCTGCGATCTCCGGCCCCACCCTGGCCCCACAGAAGCCCAGCAGTGCCCAAGCACAGCAGCAGACGGGGACTGTGCCCGGTGGGCAGACTCCTCCTCCATCCAGTGCCTTGCACCCCCAGCAACAGGGCGAGGATGAGGACGAGACTTGGCGACAGCGAAGGAAGCAGTCATCGTCAGAGATTTCTGCAGCAGTAGAGCGTGCTCGACGGCGCCGTGAAGAGGAGGAGAGGAGGATGCAGGAGGAGCGACGTGCTGCCTGTGCAGAAAAGCTGAAGAGACTTGATGAAAAACAGCAGCAGCACCAGATCATAAAACCAAACTCTCCTTGTGATGTTCCTGCCAACAGTCCAAGTCCTTCCTTGTCTGCACCTGCCTCATCCCCAAATGTCAGTCAGCCATCGTCCCCCTGTGTGGACCCAGAAGAACCTCCCTTGTTATCCACTCAGACAGGTGGTGCAACATTAGGGTTTAACATACATAACAGACAGAGGGCTGGCAGCAACAGCAGCCATGATTCCATCACAGGTTCGTTTTTTTGTGTCTACAGTTTTTAACGCTGGTAGTTTCTTGCATCTTTATTTATATATATATACGTAAGTTGACTTGTAATATGGTTGTGATTTTTCTCTTCATGTAGAGTCTCAACAGACTCTACAGCCTCAAGCCACCCAGCATCAGCAAACCCCTGATATCCCAGTGCCTGGGGATGGCAAAGAGGAACCTGTAGTGGTTGGACCACACATCCGCAACAGTAGAGGTGCTGATGATTCCTTGAAGGTGGAGAGTGTTGGTGGAACAGGGCGGCAGGGAAGTGGTCCACCTGGGCAAGGCTTTTCCAAGTACCAAAAATCACTTCCCCCTCGTTTTCAGAGGCAACAGCAGGTTGGTGTTCAACACCAGTTTATGCACTCTTATTTATGAAATTGTTTCATACACAAAATGAAAAAATATAAAGGTTGGACTTCTCTATCCTCAGGTACCGAAATTAAAATCTGTACTAAAATATATAACTTGTCTCATTTGTGAACAGGAGCAACTTCTCAAGCAACAACAGCAGTGGCAACAGCAGCATAACCAGGTTGCCCAAAATCAGCTTCAGCCTCAGAATCAGCAAGGCCCCTCTCCTGGGATCACTCCACAACCTGGCCCCAAACAGCCAACCCTTTACCCCCCTGGCTCAATGGGACGTCCACCACCTTTGCCCATGAACTTTGATCCTCGCTGGATGATGATGTCTTACATGGCCCCTGGTTTGATGCAGGGACGTCCTCCAAACATGGATTACTACCCTCCCACCATGCATCCCTCTGGTTAGTAAATTAATTATATGGTTTGTAAATAGTAGGAAATGTTGATGTCCAGAGATGATAAGAGCATTTTGTTTTAGGGATGATGAGTCGGGAACGTTCTGATTCAGGTGGCTCTGGCTCAGACCCCTTTGATAGGCAGCAGCATGGTCCCCCTCATCCTCATCGTGGTACACCCCCCATGGATCCTAAACTAGCATGGGGACCAGATGTTTTTCCAGGGGGCACTGAGGGCCGTGGTCTAAGCTCCCCATTGCGGCAAAAAGCTGTAGAAGAGGAGGATGTTTGCAAAGGTCAAAGGTAATGAGGTTGTTTCAATATTTTTCATAATCTCATTGTTAATATTGATATATTAATTGACGTAAAAAGACATTATTCACATGCATGTTTTTTTGTTTTGTTTTTAGAAGCGACACTCCTCCGGTGCGTTTGCGAGAGGGAGGAACAACTCCTATTCAGCCGTCGAGTGTGGCTCCCAGCTCTCCATCTGGCTCATCCAACCAAACCCCACCCCCTCTGGGAATTCAGGTTGGGAGCCAGAGTGCTAGCCATCATACTCACCATCAGCCCTTCATGGGTGGACGAGGAGGTTATGGCAACTACCCTGACAATGGATCCAGAATGGGCTCCCACCTGCAGCAAAGGGCAAGCAGTGGAGGGACACTGCATGGTTTTGGCCATCAGGAGGGAGGTCAGCAGAGCCAGATCTGGGGGACTCCTCATCCCCATTATGACCGTAATGGCCGTACTGATCATTCAGCCTTAGAGAACAACTCGCATCTCCAACACCATGGTCCACCCGCTCACCCTTCACATTTCTCTTCTCATCATCATAAACAAGAGAATGGCAGGGAGAGAGAAAAGGCAGGGGAGGCAAAAAAGAGTGACCCTTCACCTCCACTCCATCCCCTCTCATCTTCCTGCTCATCTTCATCGTCATCTTCCTCAGCTAGAGAAGATGCCAGTGGAAAGCAATCCCAACATAATCAAACCCCACCCCAGTATGAGCACGACACTGGGTCTGCTCATGCTCCTGCAAGGAAACAGGACAAAATGGGAAATATGCACAGTCAGCCCCCGCAGCAGCACCACCACCCTAAAACCAACTCTCGCAGCCGTGAACACAAAACTGAGACTCAGTGGGGCCCAAGGCCTGGAAGTAGTAATGTGACTGGTGGCACAAACCATAACAGAAAGACAGGCTCTGGAATGAGTGGGAATATTGATGAACCCACAATTCAGGTGGCTGAGAGCAAATCCTCTACTCAGTCTGGAGATGGATTCACAGTAAAGCGTGCAGGTCCTATTAAGCGACCAGTGCTTAAAGATATGAAAAGAGAAGGTGGTGAAGAAGCAGGAGAAAAGACCACTGGAGGATCAGGTAAAGAGAAAGAACAAGATGTTAGCCAGATCACAACCAAACAAGAATCTGGAGCTCAGGCCTCCTCAGTACCCAGTGGAAAAGATGATGCAGTTGGATCAAACAAACCCAGAACTGGAGGAAAGGAGCGAGGTAACACCGGGGGTACAGGTAAAGGGTCAAAAAATGGAGAAAACTCTGCCCAAAGTTCTGGCTATTCAGCTTCTCAATCTAAAAAGGATAGAGAGCGATCTTCAGAGAGAGGAAGCACAACTTACCATGCATCCTCATCCAGAGGAGGCCGATCAAGTCGTGGTAGAGGAGAGTTCTATGGCCGAGGCAGAGGCTACAGGGGCGCTTACAATGGTAATGCAGGTGGTGGTATTAGCCGTGGCAAAGCAGGTGGCAGAAACAGCAGGGACTATAGGTCAGTTGCAAACAGTGGCTACCACCATGGAACTCAAGAATTCAAGCGGGAGGCATCCTCTGGCAGTGGTAGACATGGACACGGAGGTTCTCAGCCAAATCCAGGGCGTGCTAGAAACCGTAGTGAGACCCGAAGTGAAGGCTCTGAATATGAAGAGGTGCCAAAAAGGAGGCGTCAAAGGGGATCTGAAACAGGCAGTGAGAGTGCTGGTAGTGACCTTCCTCATTCTGACAAAGAAGACCGTAAGTCTAATACCAAGACTGGCACCGGAGTAGAAAACCCTGCCACAGGCACATCCTCTTCAGTCCCAACAAGAAACTCCCAAACTAGAGTCTTCACACCAAGGGGTGTGCCATCAAGACGTGGCAGAGGAGGAGGCGGGGCTGGAGGAGGTATGCATAGAAGTGGAGGTGGTTCTGGAGCATCTGGTGCACATAGGTCTGGACCTGGCTCTTCTTCTTCTCATGGCTGGTCTGCAAAGTCTGCCTCTGTGCGGAAACAACAGACATCTTCACAGCCATCCCCTCCTAAAGATTCAGGTCGTGGAGCGAATGGTGAAAAGAAGAAGGCTCCTGACCTGAATCAGTTTCAGAGTCAAACTGTAAATCCCTCGGCACCCAATCCCACTGTGCCTACAACCGTCCAACAGGTGTCCACTGAAAATGGAAACGTTGGGGCTCCAAGTAATGTCCCATTGAATTCCACTGGCTCTGTTGCCCAGACACATGCTGGAAGAATGGAAGAAGATGGAAGAGGTTTCCCCAACAGAGGATTTGAGCGCCCACCTCGTCGTAGGCGGCATGGACGATCCCAACATCAGCAGGACAAGCCTCCCCGATTCCGCAGGCTGAAGCAGGAGCGAGAGAATGCAGCCCGGATCAATGGAGGAAGTGGAATTATTGAAGTCAATGCGGGACATCAGCAGCCTGCTGCACCATTGCAAAATTCCCTGCAAGAAACAAATAGCGCTCCTAGTGCACCTGCCACAGCTGTTGCAAATGCAAACCACAGTGTCTCAGCGTCATCTAATAATAATAATAATAGCGGTCACACTGGGGGTGGAAATCAACATTTTAATAGTCACCACCACAACCACCACCATCACTACCAGGGCAACTCCCAGTCCCACCCTCAGCACCATCATAACCATAACCCTGCAGGGGGGGCTAAATCTCCAGATGTCTCTAACCAGAACTCTGACCAGGCAAATGAGGAATGGGAAACAGCCTCTGAAAGCAGTGATTTCACTGAAAGAGAGGGTGGAGGTGGTAAATCCTATTCCTCCCACCATCACCACCACCACCATCATCATCCGTCGGGAAGAGGTGGTGGAGGCGGAGGTGGCGAAAGAGAGATGACGGCTAAAGAATTGGCCACCAACAAGAGAAGCTTCTCTAGTCAGCGCCCTGGAATGGAGAGGCAGAACAGAAGAGTAAATACCGGTGGCGGTGGAGGAAGAGGTCCCAGGGGTCCACCCAGCGGCGGTGGGGCTATGGGTGGACCAGGCAATGCTGGGGCCAATCGTGGTGAGAGGCGTGGCAACTGGCCATCTCCTAAGAACAGGAAGTGAGATTTTTTTTTAATTTGGAAATGCATCCCTAATTTTCAGCCACTTTTTTTGTAAGGCCTCATCATCCTTAACATGTTAACACTTTATTATTGTTAAATTAGTAACCAAGACCATGTACACAGTCAGTCTAGCTCCCTTGGTTTATTGCTTGTTTTTGTCCTGTTGTAAATCTGTGCTTTTTCATGTTCCCACAAATACTAAGCTTTACATATTCTGCAGCATTTTGGCATCTTTTGCCTGAAAGTGCATCCACTCATAAGATACCCATTTACGTTTGCATATACAAGCACAATGGCATCAACCTGACAAAGATGTGCTTAGTTTGTGTACTGGGCATGCTGTGTTTATTTGTAGAACTGTGGCTTGAAGCGTATATTGAAGGCAAAGGTTGATACTTGTGTATTCCCATTACATACTTTTGGATTGGATATTATTTTTTCCCCTTTTGTTTCTAACCCCCCCCCCTGAAAAATAAGGATATATATTTTTGCAAAACCAGGTCATTAAATACATTTTTAATCAACCCCCCATTCATTTTCAGTTTTGAATTTTTACTGCTGTGCTTGGTCACCCAATATCATACTACTGCTTAGTACATTTAAATATTACTGTCATGCCCCCATTTCCAGAATTAAGTTTTTTCCCCTTTATTTTAAAGTCATAGGTCTTCTCTGCTCATTGCTTTGGTTGTTCCAATAGTTGCATTAGATGTTTTTGGCCTCTGCATGGAATTGTAGTCTAATAGTGCATACTTTTATACATTTATATTATTAGACCAAGTGATCTAAAGTGAAGGTCATTCAAAAGTTCCCATTCATTGATCACTTCATCTTTTGAGAGCTCTTAGCCTTAGTGTCAGATCCCCATTAAGTTGGAGTTTATATTTTGTTGAAAGCATCCGTTAAAGATTTTCTTTGTCTTGCACTTACACTTTTGTTCAAAACTTCTTTAGATTGTTCTGTGTTGTGTTTTTCTTTTCCTCCTAATGTCATCTTTTTTTGACAAGGTGTCATACTGCAGTTCTGGGTTTTTGAACATCAAAAGTTAGTATTGTATTATTATATTCAGTTCTTTGCAGCTCTCTCCAAACCATCCTCTGCATTGTAAAATAACTAATGAATATAGACACAAGTCCCTCAAAACATGTCTCAGAATTTCGCTCACATCCTTCAATGTACTAGTCATCACACAAGTCAATGCCAAGGAATCTGTGGCCCTGTTTGAGTAGTGTTACAAAGTGAGACATTGGTTCAATGTGCAATATGCTTAAATTCAAACAAGTCGCAACCATCAACTCATTCTAATGGACGTGTGTTAGAGAACATTGAAATAAAAATGGATCAAAACATTGTTCCCCCTCATCCTGACCAGCATTTCTATCCTACTGGTATAAGTTGGGGTTTGTTTTCTGGAAATGCCTTGATCTGATCGGTAGCTTTGAAATCATTTGTAGGGCTTTTGAATGATATGTATGTTTGAGTAGGGCATTTATAAAGTATGTGTGAACTTATCTCTGATCTCTACATGTAATGTGCTCTTTTGAGGTTAGAACGTGTTGTGAAAGGCAAACACAAGTCCTAATTGCCCAGTTTTTCGACACTATTAGGATGTTTATTTTATCTAGGACTTTATTATATACATTAAAATGTGTGTATATGTTACTCCAAACGAAGTGAAGTGGACAAAAAAAAGTTAAATCGTTCCTTCCTGTCTTCTAAGGAAATACGACAGAATGGGTTTTACTTTTCGTACGGACGTTTTACCAAGCACGGAGACATCCTCAAATACAGCTTGGTTGATCTGTTCATTGGAAGCCATTTTCTTATAGGCTTCCGGTGCTGTTTATCATCCCTCTTAATCTATTGATGTGGTCACATTATATGTACCAATATTTCAATAAAAATGAATAGAAATGTGTATTCCTTCAGATACTCAGAGATTGTATTATACTTCTAAATATACCAAGGTACCTGAAGTTGTTATTGCTGTTCTAGCATCTATGGCTTATTATTGGAACCTTGATATACACACGTATGTATATTGGTATGCATCTGAGTTTGTCTGCCCCAACTTACATTCCCACACACACGTGTTGCCATTTTTAAGTTCAAGGGAGCAATGTACAAGCAGAGAAGTGTCTTATAATAAAAATATACAGAGAAAAAGTTAAATAAAAATCTTTTGTTTTAATGGAAGATCTGTGGCTTGATTTTATTTCGTTGTCATGATGTGAAATGTGTGATCGTATTATTAAAATCAGCACGAACGAATGTATGTTTTTGGCTTTTGGTATAAATATGTTAACCTTAGGGTTATCTTTAAAGTAATGGGCTTTAGCACGTTGACAAAATGTGCTTTTAGAAGGTTCAAGCATTCAAAATTTACAGTCGCACTTCCCCCAATACGGATCAGTGATTTTTGTGACATAATTCTGCACTTAATCATTCTTAGTGATAGTTCACCCCAAAATAAAATTAGCCTAGATTTTATTACCCAAGAGCCGTAAGTATGACTTATTTCAGCCAAAACAGTCAGAGTTATATTAAAAGAGACATTTCACAAGAATTTTTTAAAATTGCAGAAGTTGTTGGTGTCCCCAGAGTACATATGTGAATTTTAGCTCAAAATACCCCACAGATAATTTATTATATCATGTTAAAACTGCCATTTTGTGTGAGCAAAAATGTTTTGGGTGTGTCTTTAAAATGCACTAAATGGCAGTGTCGTGGTTGGATAGTGCAAATTAAGGGTCAGTATTATCCTCTTCTGACATCACAAGGGGGGCTAAATTTCAATGACTATTTTTTCACATGCTTGCTGAGAATGGTTTACCAAAACTAAGATACTGGGTTGTTCTTTTCACATTTTCTAGTTTAATATAAGCATTAGAGACCCAATTATAGCCCTTAAACATTGAAAAAGACAGAGTTTCATGATATGTGCCCTTTAAATAATATCCTGGCTTTTTTCAGCTTTTTTAATTTTATTGGATATTGCGTTACTTTTAAAGCTACGCCCATCCATCAACAAATCCAAAAATAGTTATTAAGTGTCTGCTGAGGTGAAATAATATAATTTAGTGAACTATTCCTTTAACATTCCAGGCTGTATGGGAAACTAAAGTTATTAGCTATTTTAAAAGGGGAGGAGCTTTAACATATAAGGACCATGCATGTTTACAAAAATAACCTTTTCTGTATGTAACAGGTTTATTTATAATTGCACTATCAATGACATAATGATGTTATTATGCATATTTAGTAGAAAGCAAATAAATGTTTTAGTAAAAGCAGTTTAAAGTGTTGAATTGACAGTGCCCCAGAGCAACCTAAGGTTACATTACATGTGAAAAATATTGTTTTCAAAATTTCAATTATAACTAGTTTTGTTAAAAATATGAATTAATGTGGCGCCAAAAAAAATTCTAATTTATGACTTTCCGTGTATGGGTGGAGTTAGGATAAGCTAATCAGGCATCAGTAGAGGGTAAGCATAATGCCAAAATTGGGCACAACACCACATTTCTTTTGAATGTTATACTTTTTATATTTTTAATATTATACATGTAACTATGAAAGTCAGGATTTGTTTATTTGTAAGATTCGGCACTATAAATATGGAAAATTTAAGTAAAAGTAATTAAAAATGCTGACGTTCATTCGGTGTTTATTAGACACTACAAAAAAAACTACAAATCCCTCCAACCGAACTAGTGCAGCCGGAAGTGACCTGCCTTATGATCACGTGATCAAGACCGGAACACGCCAATCAGCGTTCGAGTGTGTCGCTGCGGCTAACGTCGACTCGGGAGATCTTTGAGGTAACACGAATAAACGTTTTAATGAGAATCAAACATTTAACAGTTTAAATTGTTATACAGTTTTGGTCTAGTTTTGTACATTTAATGCTAGTTTTATAAATAAAGACTCTTTCCGGTCGACAGATATTTAGATACAGTTAATAATTTATTGCGGCCTAGTCTGACGGGTTAGCTAGATATGCTAAACCAATTTTGCGTTATTTCAGTGCAATAAAAAGTACACACACATGAAAATGTCTATTATTGCCAAAACCCAATTTTAACACAAAATTGTCTTTATTCTTGGTCCGGATGTAAGTTACCCCCATTATTGGAATATTTATTGCGAAGGCTAGAGAAGATAACCAGCAGCCTATCTTAACGTGCGCCAATACAGGTCGGGTCAATGTTTACGCGGCTCTATACTTTATATATATTTAACTAACTATCGTAACCTCTATATTTTTTAAAACATAGTTTATTACCTGTAAAGTATAAAGGGTGTTTTATTTTGGAATGTTACTCTGTTTATCTCCCCAGTTTCCCAACATGAGTAGCTCCGAGGAAGTATCGTGGATTTCTTGGTTTTGTGGTCTACGGGGAAACGAATTCTTCTGTGAGGTTTGTGTTTATGGTTACAGTCTTTTTTGTACAGTTGTATTAATAATTCCACTGTTTTGTTATCACTTAAGAAAGGGGGTGTATGCTGTCTTAATATTGTAGTATATTTAAGTAAGGGACAATGTGTAGGTATGATGACAACATTTTCAAACACCCCTAAGCTCAGAATTTAATTAAATCATAAACATTTACTGTTTTAGTTGGAATGGGCATCAATTGTTTGATACAGAATGTCAACATACCTACAATGTATAGGCAGCATAAGCGTGGGGTCTTGTATCCCACTAAAGGGGCAAATTTCACAATAACAGCCGGCTGCCTGTACCTTATCCCGCTTAATACACGACTATTTACCTCATAAGTAAGGTAAGGAGCATTAAATATTGATTTGAAATATTTTATTAGCTCACTTTTAACACATGCAGACCTTCCACAAGGAAAATCATTTTTTTGTCTTCGGTTTTAAGGTAAGGCAAGACGTTCAAATGCCATAAGCACATCATTTGGTTTAATCGTTTGTAAATATGTCATACATGTTATTAAAAGACATATTTATTTATATACCATTTTTATTGTCATATTAAACTGTACCTGTCAAAATGATTTGCAGCATTCGGGTTACCGTGCATTATTAGTTTTGAGCAGTTGTTATCTGGGAATAACACACTTGCGAATGTCACGACTAGCCAATCAGAATCAAGCATTCCAACGAGCCATGTAATAAATGATGTTAATGGTGCGTTCACACCAGACGCAGAAGAGGTGGCAAGCGCGAGTGTTTAACATGTTAAGTCAATGCAAAGACGCGAATAGGCATCCTACGGCGCAAATTGAGTTGAAAAATCTGAACATAGTAAGTTTACTCAATTTGAGCTGTATAAGCCCCTCCAATGCGTGAATGTCTCGAATGACAAGAATTTCAGGTGCAAATGTAGCAAGTAAACTCAAAGATTTTCTGCATCTGGTGTGAACGCACAGTTAGGAGCTAATCACACCAAACGCGCTTTAAACGCTTGGAAGTGCAAGGCGCGACGCACTTTTTTAAAAAAAAAGAGCTGTGCGACGCGGCTTTTTATATTGCTAAGCAACCACCGAGTCAGCTGTCTTGTCAATCAAATATTGAAGCATGAGCGCTCTTTTGCTGTTAACTGTTAAAAAAAGGGCGCTTGCTCTGACCTTGTTTGAGGGTGAGAGGTGCACAAGCACGCAGGAGAGAGTGAGCAAGTGGAGTCCGGTTCTTCAACGCAACTGTAAACTTCCCTCACCACAACGTAAGGCCCGCCTCTCCCCTCATTCGTTTGGACAATTAAAGACGCGAATGACATCGGGTGCTTCTCCGCTCTCAGCGCTCCTTAAAAAGCGTGTGCTGCGGCTGGCTGCAAAAACCGCAAGGTGCTCGGCGCGCATAAAAAGCGCGCATACGCTCCCTGCCCATAGAATATCATTCAAAAAAGGCACCTGCAACTGCCATAAACGCTTTTGGTGTGATCAGCCCCTTAGTCTTGGCATCCCTTCCTTTTTCGCTATTGTAAAAATATGATTCTTACCTGCCATTGTGTATTACAGGTGGATGAAGACTACATTCAGGACAAGTTTAATCTTACAGGACTCAATGAGCAAGTTCCCCATTACAGACAAGCCCTTGATATGATCCTGGATCTGGAACCTGGTCAGTGATGTTTTGATATCACACAAGTCTTGGTTCCTCCAAAAATGGGTTTATCAGAATGGTTTATTTATCTGTACTATTGCTGCTTTTATCATTTGACATTGACATTGTACTGCTAAACACTGTGTTTTTTTTTTAATAGCTACATTATGAACAAATTTTGATTAATTTCAGATGAGGAGCTTGAGGACAACCCAAATCAGAGCGACCTGATAGAGCAGGCTGCTGAAATGCTCTACGGACTCATCCACGCACGGTACATCCTCACTAACCGCGGCATTGCCCAGATGGTACGTCTCAACTCAACCCGCAATTTCATATACATTTTTTATTATTTCTGAGAGCATTATAGCTGTCAGAATCAGTGCTGGGTTGTGATGTTTGTCTCATGATGTTTTGCTTTTTGATTTCAGCTAGAGAAGTATCAACAGGGTGACTTTGGCTATTGCCCTCGCGTTTACTGTGAGAATCAGCCAATGCTGCCTATTGGTGGGTATTTAGTGCATCATATTAAACCTGTTTTCGCTGCTTTTACTTCTCATTATGATGAAAAATATTACTTGGTTATTAGTAATATTCGTTATGTACTTAGTTATAATATTTACTTATATCTTATAAAACCTGGAAGTAACATCTTAGGGCAAACAGTAAAAACTCTTTGTATGTTTTGAGGATCGCTTTGTATCTGATCTCTATCATAAGTTCTTCACAAAAATGCAAATATCTCAGCCTCTTGCTCAAAATGTGGTATTTTGGAAGAAACCTTCCCATATAATATTGTCTGGAAAGCATTAAACTTTTGTGAAAATCATAAAAATTGCTGGCGCTGGCGGGGACAAAGTTAAAGGGATACTTCACCGATTTAGCATTTAGCTTTGTATCTGTAGAAACCCGGCAGTATTACTGAATGACCATGTTTCCCTCCATCATTTCCCCCTGAGAGGAGAGAGATCTGCATTTTGGTTCTGCAAAAAAGTCCTCCGATGATGTAATATGACGATTTTTGCATCATCGGAGGACTTTTTTGCAGAACCAAAATGCAGATCTCTCTCCTCTCAGGGGGAAATGATGGAGGGAAACATGGTCATTCAGTAATACTGCCGGGTTTCTACAGATACAAAGCTGAATGCTAAATCGGTGAAGTATCCCTTTAATGAATAAGCATTCATGGCAGTGTTGTACACAATAATGAATGCTTGAATAGTATTATAAGCTAAGGATGTTTTTGATGAAGCAAATGAAGCATCTGTGCCAGTAACATTCAAGATAAGTGAATATCATGTCTTTTTTGGTTTCCAGGGCTATCTGACATCCCTGGTGAGGCCATGGTTAAGCTGTACTGCCCTAAATGTATGGATGTGTACACACCGAAGTCATCCAGGCACCATCACACTGATGGAGCCTATTTTGGTACTGGCTTCCCACACATGCTCTTTATGGTGCATCCTGAGTACCGGCCAAAGAGGCCTGCCAACCAGTTTGTGCCCAGGTTTGTGTTTTCTTTATTTAGCAACCATCTACTGTTTAACTTGAATAGATTAATATCTCTAAATTACACCATAGAGACTGTAAAGCTTAAGTTATTTTCTTTTTTTGCAGGCTGTATGGTTTTAAGATTCACCCAATGGCTTACCAGCTACAGCTGCAGGCAGCCTCCAGCTTCAAGAGCCCCGTCAAAGCAATCCGTTAAGAACATGAAGACATGGGAGGGGGGTGGGATCGGGTGGGTTGCGTGCGTGTCTGTCTACATTGTCCCACTCTTCGACTACAGTTTATACTAGATTCGAGCGACACACATTGAAATGTGGAGAGAGTGAGACTGTATTACACACTTTGGGGAGAAACGAAAACCTTACCTCTGAAACTCTGTACGGACAATGGGGTGTTCCTTGTAAATCAATTTGAGTTCTTAACCTTAAGATAGAAATTAAAGTTATAATTAAAGATAGATACATGAATGTTGCTCTTGTAAGACGGCTCTGCTCATGTTTATTTTAGATCATCAAGGTCAAATAATGGTTCCATTCAATATTATCAGGAATTGATCTCACTATCAGTTCATGGCATACTGTATGGTTGACATCATTCATTCTCCTCTTTGATTAGAGCAGATATTTAGCTTACTTTAAACATTTGTTGCATGGAAAGGCTGAACATTTAAGTATTTAGTTTTAATGATCAGTTTTGCATTCCTCTTCAGAATAGAGGCGACCTGCTGAGTTCCTCCAGTGTCGGGATTACTTATGAGAGATTTTACTACAGTTAAGGACGTTTTTATGTTTGGAATGGGCCCAGGTTTTCTTCCCTGTATTTTTTGTGAGTGCTTTGTTTTTTGTGTGTTCTTCCCCCTTCTTTCTTTTACAGCTGTTGAGGAACCAGGGTTCAGAATTCACAATAAATGTCTTTTCCTATAACTTGTGCTGGCGTTGTCCATGTCTGTAACGGGTTTGAGAATATTAAAGCTTTAGGATATTTACCGACAAAAGCTTTCGAGCGCTTTTTAAGAATAATTAAATTCTCTGTGAATGTTATGAAAGCAGCATTATATTATTTGTGTCCTATAAAACATTTACCCGATGACAAAGTGCACTAAAATGCACTTTGTGTTTTAAATACTATTTTTTATGCATTCATTTTGTACTTAATATACAAAAAATAAGGGTAACACTTTACAATAAGGTTCATTTATAAACATTAGTTGATGCATGAACAAACCATGAGCAATACATTTGTTACAGTATTTATTAATCTTTGATAATGTTAGTTAATAGAAAAAAAGCTTTTAATTGTTTGTTCATGTTAGTTCACCGTGCATTAACTAACATTAACAAGATTTTATTAAAGTTTTAGTAATGGTTGAAATGATCATTAATACATGCTGTATAAGTGCAGTTCATTATTTAGTTCATGTTAACTAATGTAGTTAACTAATGAACCTTATTGTGTTACTTAAGTACTATAGTGCACTGCATCACCACTGTCCAGAATCATGTAGGGTTATATTATTTTACTGTTGTGTGTTATGTTATTATTGTGCAGCTTGCATGTATAATTTCTCTGGCCAAAAATATTTTTAAATGTATATACATAAATATATACATTTTTTAAAAAGTAACGCTTAAATTTATTTTAATTTTTAAAATATATTTAGTTTTATATAAAGTTTGTATAAAATGTATGTATGTATAAAATATAAAAAGTATATTTTTGCAGTTGAAAATATATTTAAATCTTTTTAAACCTGTTATGTTTACAGGTTTGTAACATAAGTTTTTTCCAGTGCGACGTGAATATAAATATATTTATTTTTTTAAATGGACAAATATTTTTATAATATTATATATAATATTTTAATATTTTTGAAAAAAAATTGTACATTTTAAATGATATTTTTACAAATATTTTTTGCCAAATGCCCATAATCAGTCTATATCCTATATATTTTGTTCTTCACTTCTGTACATCTTTATAATATTAACATAATATATTGATGCTCAATATGTAATATGAATCAAAAGTTGTCCTTTACATTTGTGGTGCACATACAATAATTTTTTAGATGTGACAGGAACATCTTGCTTGATCTGAATCCAGTAGTGTAAGCTCTCAATATAGTAGTCAATCTGGTCCTAACATCACCTATGGTCATTTCTATAGTTAAAGCTTATACTACCTGTCTTAAATACGCTTGTACTAGGCCTATTTTAGACTGATGATGACACATGCTGGTATTTTAGCACAAGTATATTGCTGGTGAATTCAACAGTATTGAAAAAAAACAGCCCTCAGCAAGTCATTTCTCTTTATTAGCAAAGTTCAGAATTTCTTTCGTTTATTATTTGCTTTGTTTAGCGTTAAATATCAAATTCAGCTGAACAGAGAACTTTAAAATGTCAAACAAATGACCTACATCATAAATCTTAAGGCAGAAGTTGTAGAAAACTTGACAACAACAATTTACTGTAGGCTATAAACTACAGCATCCATCCTGCACCCAAATACCACAAACAGTTAAATACCTTTAGCTATTATGTTCAACCTATTAGTCACAATAGAGCTCATTTGCTTACTTTTGATGAACATTTATAGAAAATAAGGCAGCATGCCATTTGATCAGTTCACGTAGCAAATCAGTGGAAATTACCATCCAATGGCGTTGAATGACATGATCATGACTGTATCCAAATAGACACAAATCAAAATAAATAGTCACATAAATGATGAACAACAATAATAAATGCAGACTGACCAGTAGTTGCACAGATTAAAAGTCAGTAAAGCTCATGCAACAGATATTAACAATAAACAGCAATGATAAAACACCAAAACAGGGCTATACCGTAAATAAGTAACAGTCTATTTTCTATTAAGTGGACAATTTGAAACTTACATTTTAAATAATAGATTGTTTTTATTTCAATTAGTTTTTTTTTATTTTAAGCATTTTGATGGCTTAACTGCGTTTCAGACTCTGGAGCTCAGCAGAGTCAAACTAAATTCACATTTTTTACATCATAAACCCTCATAAATAAATAAATAAATACATTTCATAATAGCATATTTATAATTCCTCCTTCACTCCATTTAGCACTAGGGAATTTGACGCCTCACGCTTCAAAAAGTTGATGAAATCTTTCACTTCACGAGCTCCCTGTAAACAAATTGATTAATGTTACAACAAAATGCAATAAAAAATGATAAAGATATAATGAACACAATTCATATGCGAGTCCAGACAACTTAAAAATATGAACGTTACAAGATACAACCCAAAAAACAGTACGGTTAAGGTTGCCATGAATTGTACCTCATATCTTTTTGGCTCATCCTTCCGTCCAGCAGGGGCAAAATATATTGTGGGAAAACTGTAAAAAATATCAAAACATTACTTATTATGCCATTTTTTATATTTATATCAATAATACAAATAAGATTTGATGAGTGATGGTAAGATATGAACACATGCCCTTGCACATCATAGCCCTGCGGGACATCATTGGCTGTCGCATCCATCTTGGCGATTACAATACTGGGATCACTGTATAGCTGAAAGACCAGAAAGATTAGAAAAACGTGACATGATTCATTAGAGATGAAAGAAATCAGAGGTACCCTGATGTTTGCCGATGTACCTGTTCACCGAGCTCTTTATATTTGGGCTCCAGGTTTTTACAGTGGCCACACCACGGAGCATAAAACTCAATAAGGACGTCCTTCTCCGGATCATTTACTATCTCTTCAAAAGTATCTGCCACAACCACCTGTCCACAAACACAAGCTTATTGTATATTTTATAGTGATGCTGTAAATCTCCACAAATCAAAGTTGAACTAACCTTGACCGGGCCATCGTTTTTGACAGGCGCAGGCTCTGATTTAATATAACGTTTAAGTCGGCCAGCATAATAGTCCTCTAGAAAACTCTCTAAAGACTTCCCGTCTCGTCTGAGGAGGGATATATTTAAAGTTAAACACAGAAAATTAAAGCCTTTACTGTAAGGACATAAGAAGCTTCAATCGAAGGACAGACATAGAAACAATTCAGTATAGATTCTGCGGACTAAATAACTCTAAAACAGGATGTTACTTACGTAAACTCCTCCCTCATGGTGTATTTGTGTCCCGTTCGTGTTCTGATGGTGACAAAGGGCAGCTCGGCTCCATCTGATGTCCCCAGACCAAATTCATCTTCAAGCTCTTCCAGAAAGTCATTACGGTTAGCCACCGAGTACAACAGACTCTGAGAACTGAACTTAGATGCAACCTTTAATACTCTAAACATAAACAAGACAGAGAAAATCATACAGAGAGATAGAATGAACAGCTCAAATGTAAAAGAAAAAGAAGGACGACTCCGACCGGGACCTGCAAAGGATTCGCTGACTTCGGCGCGGATCCGGCCCAGAGTGGTCTGTTGTATGGGTATAAACATTTACCGACCTGTTTCGCCAGTAGTTTGAGCCTTTAGGATTGCGAAGGTAATCCAAGTCATAGTATGCAGTCAGCAAATCTCTCTTCCTCAAAGCATCTTTATTTTCTTTGGTCAGGTGGGGACAGAGTCCAAAACTGCAGAGCAATAGCAATAATTCATTGTCTTGTACTTATCTTATGTGGTAGTGTATGACGTGCACGTGTCTGCTCACATGTTATCTCTAATGAAGCGCCGCAGGCCTGTGATGGACAAGGATCCTCTGTGGTGCACTACACTCTCTTCAAACTTACTGCTCAGTCTCGGGGGTCTGAAGAGAAGCACAGACTCTGTAGGGAAAAGCATTCCCGTTAATACACTCGGCAGTTGCTCATATTCTCTCCTCCAACCCAGCCAGCAGCAACTACTGAGTAAGACATCTATAGGCTGTGCAATGTTTCATGTCTTTTTATTCGATTTCTTTTAAATGTTGGCTCTTACTCTGATGTGACGTCGTATTTGCGCCCCAGTTCGAGGTCTGTGGTGTGAGCAAAGCGGAAGCTGTCTCGCATTAAATTGGCTCCTTTAAGGAACTCGGCCAGTTGAGAGCTGTCACTCCCGGAGAAAAACCCTGAGAAACAGATGAGAAAAGATGCATGATGAAATGCTTTGACAATCTGGTTTACATCAAATACATTTTCTACAATGAATGATATAGTCCTGTGAAAACACCATATAATAAAGAGATTATATACAATATACATAACATATGAAAGGCAACCAATAAATAACCAATTACCAACTACACTGGCGTCAAAGTTGTTAATGAAGTTTTCCAGGTCATATTCACTGTGTAAAGTCACAGAGTCCGGTCCTGCCTGCTTCTTCATATAGCTCACAATTCCATCTGCAAACATTTGGACACTTAATCCACAATAATAATAATACCATGCATATTTCTACTCATAAACACACATAAAGTAAGACATAAAGCGCACCAGCTGAGCGTGGCCCATCATACGATGAAGATTCGTGTCCGTTTCTGAATATTTTGAGTGTTGGGTATCCGGTGACCCCATATTTCTTACACGTTTCTGTACTGGCAGTACAGTCCACCTGAAGACAAGAATGTCAAGCGTCTTATAATCAAAGATATTACTCAATTAAATCATCTCTAGTATTTATCCACACCCCTAAACACCATTTTGATGCTTTATCACATTTAGACATTGAACAGATAATTCATGAGTTCACATTAACATGTAACTAATAGGGTAATGAGATAAAGCATATTTGGCATGCCCCCCCCTCTTTAACGGGGATAGATGTACCAGCAGAGAGTGAGGTGATGGGGATTTGCCTTTGGAATGAAATGGTCTATCATTACCTTATTTGAAAGAGTCATGAATAATAATGTTGAGCTCTGCTCTGATTGGCTGTTTCACAGAGCAGTTCAGTTCAGTAGCTCTGTGTGTGTGCAAAGCTGATGTTTGAGCCTGTATCAGACGAAGATACAGATTTTGAGGAATAATCAATTGTTCGGAGATTGATAATGGACGTTTCTGTGTGGTAAGATTGTGTTTTTTTCAGTATGGACCTGCAAAATGTAACTGTAACGTCAATAGTAGAACTTCATCTTAAACGCTAGCATACAGCATTAACTAGCATATAGCGCTAACTCAGCAGTCACAACTTTGTTAGCATTGTAGCAACATTGTAATTAATTTAATGTTGGGGGGCGTACATCTCGACTGTAAGGTCACAGTCAGTGTTATGTTGAGATTGGCCTGTTTTTCAGCTGTCTTTTGCATGCGTGTGGTTTACATAGGAAGAAGGAATCCTTGTTTGAGGCTCACGATATGTCATTACCATGTACAGAACTCTTATTATTCATGTATGCCTAGGTTACTACAGTTTTACATTCTAGGGCACCTTTAAGAACTAATCTGTCAAACCAGTAATTAGTTTAATTAGACAAGAGTCTTACTTTTGACTTCAAATTCTACCATTTTTATTTTACTTTAAAAAGTTATGACCAGTCTTAAAGAAAAAAAAAAGATTACTAACTTTGAAAGACTAGTCTAAGCAGTTTGTGCAAATGGCTGCAGATCCTTTCTGGTTTAAGTATGTATGTGACTTGATGCTACATTTACATCTACAGCATTCACCTTAGCCAGTGTTACTGTTCCCTTCAGTCGAGTAGCAGCACTTTCAAACTCTGGGGCAAGTTTCTTACAATGGCCACACCTGTAAACAACAAACAGAAACAAAAAAACCCGGACAAGATAAATCAACTGCTGTAATGAGGTAAAGGATTCAGCAATAATACTAAACACTACAATCGACATATGGATAATAATGTACCTTCTGTCAAGAGTTTTCTTAAAATCTTGCAAAAATGACAGTTATGCTAAGATTATGAACATTTCATCAATTATAATAAGTATTGTGAAAACGTGAAGCTCTTGCATCGGAAGTCAGCTGAATTCAGGTACCATGGACAGCTCACTATACCGGAACAACAATACACCATACAATAAAATGCGCAGCCAGTGCATGAGAAATAACGTTCTTATTCTTATTATAACACATAATGTTTACATTTCCATGGCTATATTTATAAATGTATTATCAGTCACTCACCACGGAGCATAAAACTTCACCAGCAGGGTCTCGTGCTCGGGCGCGAGGTAATCGAAGTCCTCGTCTTTGAGCTCGACCACATTACTCCGCGCGCACAATGACGAGCTCAACATACACACAACTAACACAAAAATGTTCTTCAGCATCGTTTTCATGAATAACGCTCTAACTGCAAAAACACAAAGTGAACTACAAAAGAATCACATACGATTCTAACCGGGCGGTTTATACCGTTCTTTGCGTGCCCGTGTAGGGGGCGGGATGAAAACGGAATGTGTCACGGAGGTAGGCGATGATTGGCTAGAATTCTACAGCTGATGAGATGTAAACCAGCCATTGGTGGATTTCTCTGTCACTCATAGCGCATCCCGCTATGTGTTCCCCTAATGGAAGATTCTTTGTACTACTGTAAGTGTTTGAATTAAAATGAATATATAGATTATTTATATAGTAAAAATCAATAAAATTATTTATTTGTTACACTCCTTCGCATATGAATGACATTATCCTTCAATTGTTTAAATAAAAAAACATGAATTATTCGAACACACTCATTTACAAAACAATAATAGACTCGCCTCTTGATTTTAAGGCAAATGTATATATTTTTTTCAACAACCACAACAAAAAACAAATGTAAAATAATTAAACAGCTACTTTACCATGAAAGACATTTTTAAAGTGCAAAAATCTTCATCACGATTCTTCCTCACAGTTGTAGACTTCATACAATATCATTCATATATAACACATAACATCGATTCTTCAATACTAAATGATATTTGCTTTCTTCAAGTATTTCAGGAAAATATATCTACATTGGTGTCCATTTTTGCAAATAAATAACTTCAGAAGGCAGGTCCAGCCTGCACTCATTTATGATCACAAATTAAATAGTTCAGTAGGTTTTTATTCTCAGTCTGGTTCATTTTCAATTGTATTGGGATGCTGTTCTGTGTATGATGGACCTGTGTGATGTAACTTGCTTGATCTGTGGAACAACTTGATGAGATCTTGAAATCGTTCTGAAACCTACAAAGAAAAAAAGGTTATTATCCAACTGTAATAAAGGTCGATCTAAACACATTGTACACTATTATCTCACTGAATGTCAAAAGTATCAAGGTTTCAAATTGTATATTTAAAGGGCACATATTGTGCCCATTTTTACAAAATGCAATACAAGTCTTAAATGTGTCTGTGAAGTTTCAGCTTAAAATACCCCCACAGATCATTTATTATAGCATGTCCAAAATGCCCCTATTTGAAAAATAGGTTTTCATGTGTGTACCTGAAAATGCAAATGAGTTACTGTCTGTTGGCAAGGGAGTGAGAAGCTATGAGTGCTTTCTGTTAAAAATAGATCTGATTCCGGTGAATACAGTCTGAGACAATAGTATATTCAGCCACATGTGCACTACAACGTGCTAATAAACAAATTTAGAAAAGCTTTTGGGTAAAATTAACCAGTCAGTGCAGTGGCTATGGGCTGAGCTTTATCAGTGTGACATCACATTAACAAGCGAATCAAAACAGCATGTCTAATGTCTAATTTGGTTTAATGAGGATTGAAAAAGGAATGGGTGGATGTGTTCACACACTTCCAACAGACATTTTTGACCAAACACCTTGTAAAAGTGGATTTTGCATAATATGTGCCCTTTAAATGGGCAAATTACATTTCAAAAGAAAAATATTTTGTATCAAGAAAATGAAGATCTTGTTTTAGGACAATCGAGATGCATTGTCATGTGGCATTCACATCAGGCGCGGAAAAGGCGGCAAGCGCGAGTGATTTACATGTTAAGTCAATGCAAAGACGCGAATAGGCATCCTGCGGTGTGTTCCGCGCGAATTGAGCGTTGCCGCGGGAAACGCGGAAGTTGAAAAATCTGAACTTTGGTGGATATTTGCGCCACGTTAACCAATCAGGAGCTTGCTCTAGTATTGACGTGATTACAGGGAGCAAGTGGAGTCGCAGAAGCCCCTCCCATGACGCGAATTTCTGCGTGAATGTCTTGAATGACTATAATTTCACGTGGAAATGAAGCAAGTAAACTCAAAATGTTCAAGTGCCCAACTTTGTGCGAATAGTGCGTTTTTGCTGCCTCTACCGCAGCTGATGTGAATGCACAGTTAGTGTGATTAATATTTTCAAGACTTGATTTTGAGTTAAAATATGACATGGACCCAAATATTGTACAGCATGCAGAATTGATCAAGCTTGTAAATGTCCAAGAAAAGTATTCAAACCTCAGTTGCCGTTTTGTTACCCAGTTGGTCGGCAATGGCACGAAAGGTTGCCATTCTGGCTCCTCTCTGTTGACAGGTGGTGAGTATAACACGATCGGCCTCCCTTTGGTCATACAGGAAAATTTATTATAAACCATTATTACACCTCTATGGGGCGGTTTCCCAGACAGAGTTTATCCAAGTCCCAGACTAAAATGCATGTTTGAGCTGCTTTAATTTAAAAACACCTTGTACTGACATATTTTAACATGTATCAGTGTCATTGTTTTTTCTCAAGATGCACACCAGTATTGTTTTTTGTTAGGTTTATTTGTAAAAATTTCTTAGATGTTCTAAAAGGCCTAGTCCTAGATTAATCTAAACCCTGTCCGGGAAACCACCACTAAATGTGTTGGCACACAACCAGCTAAGTGTGAAAAAATCTTTTTAATATTTAACTGACCAACAAAAGGATTAAAAAAGTAAAACAACATACCTTGTCCAGAGCACTACTTTTTTGCCATTTGGGGTATGTGAACTATTCTTGGCACATACTGAGGCTTCTGTGGTCAACTTCTTATTGTCTGCTGAAGAATCTTCATCTACCGTTTTTTCCATCTCAGTGCACACAGTATTCTTTGCATTGAGCTTCCTTATTTCACTCATCTAAAGAAGATAAATATTGAGAGGTAATGAATATAAATGCAAACTGAACTGTTAGGGCAGTTTTAATGATCTCTTCGTGTGATACCTGGAGATGTTTATCTCTCTTTATCCTGCGTTTACTGGCAGTTTTGTTGTCTGGTGAGCGAGTTATGGTGGGGCGACATGGTTGGCTTCCTTTGGAGTCCTTAAGAGTCTGCACTGTGGACTCATTGTTTGCATCATCATCATCCTCATCAAAGCACATCTGCACTTGAGGATGAAGCTGTCTAAAATATACCCAGAATTCCTCCAGCAAGTCGGTGTGGTCACGAAACATTAACTTTATCTGTGCTTGAATCTGAGAAAAAGAGAATAAATGCAAATAAGAACTGCAAAAAATAGATGACATACACTCACCTAAAGGATTATTAGGAACACCATACTAATACTGTGTTTGACCCCCTTTCACCTTCATAACTGCCTTAATTCTACATGCCATTGATTCAACAAGGTGCTGAAAGCATTCTTTAGAAATGTTGACCCATATTGAAACGATAGCATCTTGCAGTTGATGGAGATTTGTGGGATGCACATCCAGGGCACGAAGCTCCCGTTCCACCACATCCCAAAGATGCTCTATTGGGTTGAGATCTGGTGACTGTGTGGGGTCCAGTTTAGTACAGTGAACTCATTGTCATGTTCAAGAAACCAATTTTAAATTATTTGAGCTTTGTGACATGGAGCATTATCCTGCTGTAAGTAGCCATCAGAGGATGAGTACATGGTGGTCATAAAGGGATGGACATGGTCAGAAACAATGCTCAGGTAGGCCGTGGCATTTAAACGATGACCAATTGGCACTAAAGGGCCTAAAGTGTGCCAAAGAAAACATCCCCCACACCATTACACCACCACCAGCAGCCTGCACAGTGGTAACAAGGCATGATGGATCCATGTTCCCATTCTGTTTACGCCAAATTCTGACTCTACCATCTGAAGTCGAAACTCATCAGACCAGGCAACATTTTTTCAGTCTTCAACTTTCCAATTTTGGTGACCTTGTGCAAATTGTAGCCTCTTTTCCTATTTGCAGTGGAGATGAGTGGGGTCTTCTGCTGTTGTAGCCCATCCACCTCAAGGTTGTGCGTGTTGTGGCTTCACAAATGCTTTGCTGCATACCTCGGTTGTAACGAGTGGTTATTTCAGTCAAAGTTGCTCTTCTATCAGCTTGAATCAGTCGGCCCATTCACCTCTGACCTCTAGCATCAACAAGGCATTTTCGCCCACAGGACTGCCACATACTGGATGTTTTTCCTTTTTCACACCATTCTTTGTTAACCCTAGAAATGGTTGTTCGTGAAAATCCCAGTAACTGAGCAGATTGTAAAATACTCAGATCGGCCCGTCTGACACCAACAAACATGCCACGCTCAAAATTGCTTAAATCACCTTTCCCATTCTGACATTCAGTTTGGAGTTCAGGAGATTGTCTTGACCAGGACCACACCCCTAAATGCACTGAAGCAACTGCCATGTGATTGGTTGATTAGATAATTGCATTAATGAGAAATTAAACAGGTGTTCCTAATAATCCTTTAGGTGAGTGTATTTGCTGACTACTTGTCTTTAGGTTTAGGTTTACCTCTTTGGAGCCAGCATGTGATAGACTCCCTTGCAGAACGCACACAACTTTTCTGTAAAGGGCTGACTGCTCTCCAAAAGTACCTTCTAGTTGCCGTAGAAACCGCCTGCTTCGCTCAAAAGCCTGCTGCTCTGCCAGCTACAGCGAGATAACAGTTCAATAAATTAAGATTGTACTGATGTGGTGCTATTTTCACAAGCTATATGTGGCTATGTAAATGAGACAAAGCTCTAATTACCAGGCCACACTCCTGGGCTTGATCTGGATGCAAGAAGGCAGCGAAATCTCGAAGCAGTTCAGGCCAGTCACTCAGCACGGGTTCGAGTCTCCTCAGCAGCTCCAGAGAGCTGTGACTTTCTGGGTCTCTCTCAAACTCAGACAGGACTCCTAAAAACTCCTCTAACTTCCCTGGAGCCACCTGAAGCGCCTCATACACCTGAAGATGGAAAATTTTTATTTGTTCCAGAGGTTCCATTTAGCCACTAGCCACACCGATAAACAAGCACAGACCGGAAGTAAACTTCGGGCCAGGTGCCCGTGGCACAATGCATGCGTCTAATGAACCGTCTATAATACACCTCTGCTTGGCTGAAAACATTATCTTAAAGCTTATGGCTTTCATTAAAATAAACATTGTTGCTCAAACTAAGAAATATTTCTTGCCTTCTGCAGGTAAGCCTGAGCCAAGGCAACATCTTTAGCGTCTCTGTGAGGATCATCATCCAATGTGTCATTGTAAAGGACAGAGGACGTCTCCGTACCAACACAACCATGGTGCCCACCTGTGAGTTCAAAGAAGTTAAGTGAAAACTTGAAAAATATAAAGCATGCCAACTGAACAGCACAAAAGATTTATCTCATAAAAACCTACTCCAACCCCGAAATCACAAAATATGCAAAAAGTATTTTGCGTGTTAAGAAAATAAAGCTGTTTGTTAGGACCATTAAAATGTTTTGCATTGCCACATTTTCATGACAAGCATACCCCCCCCAAAATTATTTTTATGGTACTATGAAAAACATATTACAAGTAAAAATATATTTTATTTAAAATGAAACTGACAAATACTACTGTTTTATTTACTATAGAAGTTGCGCACTAGGCGGCCATGTTTGCAATACCTCTGGGCAGTTATTTCAGTCATCTAAAGCCCCATTCGCACGGAATTAGTATTACCTGGTGACCTTTAATGATTTGTAATAATTGCGGAGGTTGTCTGTGATCTTTATCCCATGTCTGCAATCTACCATATTTAACACATATATAACACCGAGCTCCTGTGATAATATTAGTCCCATGTGAATCGGCATCTCTGTAATTTGGCAGGATCATATAAAATTTTTTCAAGTCTGTGAGCTTTTACTCTATTTCTGCACCTCTCGCACTCCAGCTCAGGAGCGCAGCGCACACACATACTGTACAGAGATGCAACCCTTCACTTTTTATGGCTTTCCATGTGAAACTTAAGGGTTTTGTTATATATTCATTTATGCTGTTAAACGTCTAATCTATCCACGTCCATGTTTGATTATTAAAGGTGCAGTGTGTAATTTTTAGAAGGATCTTTTGACAGAAATGCAAAATAATATACAAAACTATATTATCAGGTGTGTATAAAGACCTTTCATAATGAATCGTTATGTGTTTATTGCCTTAGAATGAGACGTTTTTATCTACATACACAGAGGGTCCCCTTACATGGAAGCCGCCATTTTGTGCAGCCATGTTTCTACAGAAGCCCTTAACGGACAAACTTTTTTATTAAGTTTTCTTCAACAATGACATGTTTGTCCGGTGGCGACTACCGTAGCTTCTCGGTATGTGTTTCAAAAGCAAGAGGTGAGCAGTGGACTGAGCCGTTGGTTGCAATTCACAACCTCACCACTAGATGCCGCTAAAATGTACACACTGCACCTTTAATATTAAGAATGTGCAGAACTTTTATTAAATGAGATCTCTGTACAGACAGAGTTGTCAGCGGTGACATTGCGGTATAGTTTCTAAACTGACCCCTCGTTCAGACAGCCAGCGACGTTATCGTGTCTCTTTTAATGAGGCGTGTTTAAATCTGGTTGTCATAAACAAATGAGTGCCATCCACTTCAGTAACTGACGAGAGAAGGATGACGTAAACTCTACTACTTCGTTCTCATTGGTAGTCGCTCCCGAAATTCGCCAACGGTCACTTTCGCTCGTGTCGCCGGAATTTGACAGGTTTCCATTGAAATGAATGAGATCGTGTCGCTCTGCTACTGCTGGTCGCTGGCTGTCTGAATGGGGCGTGACGCTCAACGCGGCATGTGAAGTGGCTGATCAGGACAAAAACTCTGATAAACATGGAAAAGGTACCTTTTACCGTGTATCGTGGCATTAGATGTATAAGACATGGTGTTACGCAAAACCTCAACAACATATCTGAGAGATAAGTCAGTAAATTTGAGTAAAATCACAGTGTTTGTGTGATTGGGCCACACGAAACTCAGATGTAGGGGGCTGATTTCTTAATCACACTAGGTCCCCAGATAATACTTATCCCGTGTGAATAGTACTTAAAGGGACACTTTTAGCATAGCTTAGCATAATCCATTGAATCTGATTAGACCATTAGCATCGCACTCAAAAATAACCAAAGAGTTTCTATATTTTTTCTATTTAAAACTTGACTCCTCTGTAGTTACATCGCGCACCAAGACCGACAGAAAACCAAAAGCCGTGATTCTCTAGGCAGATATGGCTATGAACCACACTCTCAAACTGGTGTAATAATCAAGGACTTTGCTGATGTAACATGGCTGCAGGAGGCGCAATGAAATTACGCAGTGCCCGAAAATAGTCCGCTGATATTGAAAGTTACCAAGGGGACTTGGTAATTTTCGGGCCTGCTGCATCCATGGTACGGCAACAAAGTCCTTGATTATTACGCCAGAATGAGAGTATAGTTCATAGCCATATCTGCCTAGAAAATCACAAATTCCAATTTTCTGTCAGTCTTAGTACACGATGTAACTACAGAAGAGTCAAGTTTTAAATAGAAAAAACATTCAACTCTTTGGTTATTTTGTAGGTGCGATGCTACTGGTCCAATCAGATTCAACGGATTATGCTAAGCTATGCTAAGAGTAATAGCGCCAGACCCGGAGATCAGCTGAATGGATTTCAAAACGGTAAGAATCAAATGTTTAACTCTAGGGGAGCTGGAAAATGAGCATATTTTAAAAAAAGTGGAGTGTCCCTTTAAGACTAAAGTCCTATCAACATAAATAGGGAAACTCTCTAAAATTGAGTGCACTATTAAACTATATATTTCTTTAATTAAATTAAACCTGACAACAAACTGTACCATAACATTTGTTTCTTGAGTGCTAATTTTTTTTTTTAGGTTGTTTAATCTACTGTACATGCGCACAGGGTTAAAAATGCCTGTACAAACTGTACAAAGCCCCATCCCCAGAGGATCATCAGTCTTTATCGTTTGATGATTGGTTCTTTTAACTGGAAGGCGGGACTTCCGTCGCCGTCATTCACACAATAGCAGTGCTTAGTCTTGATCTAATATTTATGAACCCCAAGGATTCACCTAAAAAGTATCCTCCTTATATTTACACAAAGACTAATCTTACCTAAAGATTGATGGCTTTCTGAATTTGGTTCCTTTTCAGATTGTGTCTTTGTGTCCAGCTGTGACAAGTCATCCGTAGTTTCCTAGTTTTTACAATAAAAGGCTGAATTAATAAAATGCTAACTTTGGTCTCATCCGATAAACCCATAAAAAGATATCATTAAAAAACATTAAAATATTTTACCTGAACTTTTGAAACGCCATCTGGTTCCTCCTCCAATGTCTGCCTAGATGAGTCTGCCTTTTCTGTTGCTTCCTGCTCTTCTAGTTTATCTTCACCCATCTCCAAGTCATTGTTGTCTTCTTTGATGTTAGGTTCTGGGCTCCCAGAGGATTCAGAAAGTGTGAGAAACAGGTCTCTTGAGTCACACTCTTCCTCTGCAGTTTCTTGTGTGGAGTCAATAATGGTCTCTTGAATCACTGATGGGCCACATGCGGTGTTGACGGGGGTTCTCTTCTTCATGATCCGTTTCATCCTTGTCCTATTTGGAGCCCGTTTAAAGATTGGTCCAGGTTTAGTCGTCTGACTCTTGCTTGCAAACACATTGCCAGACGGTAGAAGAAGACGTTTTTTAAAATGTTTCTGAGATACTGATTGAGGAGCATCCAGACCACCACTGGACTTTGGTATAAGTTTAAGTAGAGCACCATAGCTCTGACTTGTATTCAGTGGGACACCAGCTGGAGGTTTTATAATAATAGGGGTGGGACAGATGAAAGGATCATGGGGTAGGGGAAGAGTAATAATGAGTCCACCTTGGTTTGGTGCTAAAACATTAGGAGCAACCACTGGTCCAGGATGTGAAGGTAGGGTAATAAATTCTTTCCCATGGGTTACTCCTTGATTTTGTCCCACCAGAGGCTTTGAGGCTATTATTGGAGTTTTAACTGGACAATTCATAGCACCAGATTGGCAAGGATTTAGTTCTGGACTCAATGAATCTGCTTGCATTTTTGGGTTCACACCTTGTGGGAGATGAGGGGGTTGATAAAGGGAAGGACTAGGGACTGTGGCTGCTTTCGGTAAGATAGCTGGCATTTGATTAAGAATTTCCTTTTCCTCGGTAGATAGCAAAGGTTTTGAGGGCTTTTGAGCAGCCTTTTTCTTGTTTCCGCCCCTTACATTTTTAAGCGTCTCAGCCAGGTCTTCAGGAAGGTTGGGAGGAAATCTACGCTGTGGTCCTGGTAAGGCACTCAGACAGACATTGTCTATTGTTGAAGAAGTAGTGCCTTCTGGAAGTTTGGTAGTTTGGGACGGAGAGTCACCAGATGGAACGGTTAGCGTTCTTGCATGCTCGCAAATGAGCTTAAGGTTTTTCTGTGAAAAAGGTTTAAATGCATTATTTACTAAATTGGTAACCATGTCAAAAGTGATATTAAAAGAAGGTGACTATTACCAAGAGCCAATGAGGCATAAGGCTCCGTTCTCTCTCCACTGGTGGACGCTGGTCACAAGGACTGACTCTTTTACAGGCCAAAGGCATCGGAGGACACCTTCCCTCCAGGAAGTACGTCTGTAACACATAGAAAATACTATGTATCCCTTTTATTGGCAAATGTGACTGAGTCTATTTAAAGATCCAGCTTTTAATAAACTTGAGCAACTCTGCACGCCACCCATATAGTGAAATGCATGAGAAACCTAGCATGCTGATATTGGCAAGTTGCTAAACTTTGTTGTATTAAATGAATACTTAAAGTAGGGTGAATTCACGTTAAAAATCAACCTGAATTCACTTGACATTTCTAGACGTTCCTGTCTTTACTAATATGCGTTTCTCTTCTTGACTGAAAATATTGCAATGCATTCTGGGATTGCCTTCTATGTAATGTAATGCAATGTTGCATTAGCATTTGGCAACCGATTTTATGGCCAACACAAACACAATGTGCTGTCTATATTTTGAAACACACTTCATATTGGAAACTTGCCGAAGATACCTTAAGCCCGGGATACACTACACGACCAAAAGATTACCATCGTGAATCAATCGCGGCAATTTTTGTGATCGTGGCTCTTCATCGGTGGTCCTATGCCATTCCGTAAGAGAGGTTCAAAGATGGATGTTTTCTTGGCCTTGCGTCAAAAGATAGCCTACGATTGTTTTCTGACAGTGTCAGAAATCAGCGTGATCAATGCACAGTGTGCTTGCCACTACGACCTGCGTACCGGTATTTGTTTACCACTAGCGCATGCTGTTGACGTTGCGCTAACGTGAGTTGCACCCTACGATTCAATAGGTGTCATCATCGCACAGTCTACATGCTTGTCATACCCAGTTAAAACAATCCATGTCGCACAGTGTTATAGGGTAATGATCTTATAGGATTGCAAAACTCATACAGTGTATCACGGGCTTTAAAGGTGCTGTGTGTAGATTTTAGTGTCATCTAGCGGTGAGATTGCGAATTGCAACCAACTGCAATTTTATGTCCCTTTCGACGTACATAAAAAAGCTACAGTGGCTGACAAAGATGTTGTCGTTTGAGACAACATAGTGATGAAATGCGCTCTGTAGAGCAGTTTGTCAGTTTAGGGCTACTGTATAAACATACTGGTGCAAAATTGTGACTTTCCATGTAAGGGGACCCACGATGTAGTTAGAATTGCCTCAATCTAAGGTAATTAAAAACAATACACTTTATTATGCAAGGTCTTTATACACCACTGAAAACACAGTCATATAGATTATAGTGCATTTCTATCACTACGTTTAAAACGGAGCCATTGTGTTAATTCACCTTGATGACATTATGAAAAGGCTTTTGACACGCGTCCTTGATGTGCGTTTTCACATAAAGAAAGCTTCGAGCGGCCAGCAGATAGCGGCATGTCATCTGCAGCGGGTGTAGAGTACTTCTCATGTGCTTATGACCTAGAACCAAAAGACTGAAGAGGGGACGGTGAGGAAAATCAGTCACTATGCTTATGCAAGCTTTAAATGAATGAAGTTGATGCACAATTGCAGTACCAGTCTTCCGCCGACGTGAACGGGCCTTTGGATCGAAAAGGACGCAGTTGGGCTACAGGAAGCAGCTCTGGGTAGAGAAATACTGACCGTGTTGCCATCATCCAGGCCAAATGAGCTGGAAACTGAGATCCTAGACAATGTATCATACAAACGAGAAGTAAAATTGCTGAAAGTTACAAGTTAATACGTATGGAAATCATGAACAGTTATAACTTCAGTTGGCAGCAGTGCATGTTCACATTTTCTGAAGCAATTTTAAGTGATGCTTTCGCAAGCAAAACCCAAAGACACATAGCAAGCATAGATTAAGCATAAATTACCAGGGAAGCATAAAGTGTGAAGTGTAGGTGATAGCGTTAGTTCCTCCAGCAGGGAAAGAGCACCCTGAAGGTTACAGGCTCTGAAGATGCTGGTGAAGCCTGGCTCTATTGAACCACGCATGTGCTCTTCATGCTGAGCAAACATCTGCATTTCCAACTAAAAGAGATAAATAAAGATTTCAAAACATTTACTCTTCATTACGCTATAGGGGTATTTCTATGTAGCATTTGTGTCTCACCAAAAACTGTTTGCTTGTTGAAGCCTCGGCCTCCAGACCCTTGACTGAAGTGCTCAACATGTTCACCTGCGTAAGGAGCTGCACATGCTACAGGACACAACAAAAAGTACAGACAACACAGTGAGAGAGAGATAGAAAGAGAGAGAAAGAGTGAATGACATTTTACAGACTTTGGTATCACAAAATTTCTGTTAAATTGGCAGAGACCCTTCTGTGTGAACCCAAACACGTCCAATAAATGTTCTGGAATCGCTCCTGTAAAAAGGACCTAGTAACATTGCTGGTAAATTCACAGAAAGCATTCTGTGTGAACAAGATGCAGAAACAATGTTGTAAGGGACGTGCTGTAGTGAGGACGTGCGTGTCATCGCAACAAGAAGTTGTGGTCCAGCTCTTTTTACACAGATATTAAAACGCAAATCAACATTCACGTCGAAAAATGTCGGCAAACTGGACTGAAGCAGTTATCAGGGCGCTTATCACTATCGGCGCTAAAGCCGAGATCATTCACCAGCATGACAGAACAGCGCATCACACGTTTATCTCTTTAAATACAAAAATGCAACCACGAATAATTAGCAAACGTCAGACGCGGTGAAAAAACCTAGTTCAGGTCTGTAAATATGCCACGCGTCTTTACGGGATCTTTACGGTATGTGTGAGAATGCACCAGTGGTGGCTCGGGATTGTTTTTTCGTTTCTCGTGTTTTCAAAATATGTGTTTGTTGCGTCATGTGAACCATGTGCATTATGTGTTTTGTCAAAATAAGTGCCTGCTGCAAACGCATCAAAACCGTTTATGATAAAAGAGACATAAAATACACGCAACACACACCCCGTTAACAGGAAACTCGGATTACGCATGAGATTATGTGAGTATCTGGCAAACGTGAGCGTCTCTTTGTCTATCGTAAACCCTTTAGACGCATCTGCAGCAGGCAGTTATTTTGACAAGACACGTGATGCACAAATGCGCAGAACACATATTTTGAAATGACGAACAACACACATGACGGGCTACATACATATTGTGATGAACTTCGGATCGTGCGCCCTCGAAAAAAGAAGTCCGCCGGCCGCCACTGGAATGCACGCACAGATTTCGGAAAATCATTAGCAGTGTGATAAACCAAAAATCAAACAATGCCGGAAAAATCACGGACGCATGTTCTGTGTATTTTCAGTAATCTCTGTGTGAAAAGGGCTAGAGAGAGAGAGACAGAGGGGGGCTGAAGAAACAGAAGGTGATAGAGGGAAGGAAACAGTAGGAGATCGAAAAAGTGGGAGCAAAAGGGGGACAAGAGAGCTGGAGAGGGAGGAAGAGAGAGAGAGGGAAAAAAAAGAAGGTATGAGAGGGGAAAAGAGTGCCGGAGATGGTGAGAGAAAGAGTGAGAGAGACTACCTAGCTTTATCAAAAATATAGTAACTTCTACATAAATATTAAGACTTGGGGTGTTGCACAGTAATAGTGGTATATATTGGAAAGGATGTTTTATTGTCTGCTATATGATTATTTCCAGATAATCGTTATAAGCCAATAAAATGCCTGCTATTTAATTTCCCTCTAGCAAAGAACTGTAAAGTGATGTGCTAACAGTGCAAAGATAATGGGTTCGATCCCCATGAAAAACACACTGATTATGTATCTTCAATTCAAGATGTAAGCTGCAATTAGGAATGTCCCGACACTTTTTCATTTCCAATCCGATACCAGAATTCTGAATATCAGCCGATACTACTGTAATTAAATGTGTATAGTGCTTTCTGCTACATCTAGTATAATTTTAAATGTAAAAATCAATAATTTAAAATGATTTACAAGTTACAGGAACATTAGTAATTATTAATCATGGCAGTGTTTAGGAGACCATATAATAGGTACGTTTGATTAGTAAGTATGCAAAAAAATCCTTAATTGCGTAAAACTGTCATAGTAAAAAAGCATTAGTGTGCAGATGGTTATTTTGGGAATTATGCGCTTGACCGGACTTTTTATGCACATTACGGGTGCAAAATTGATGCGCCTAAGTCATAACACGCTACGTTTATGGGCTTTCTGGGCGCAGATTTGATGCCCTTGAAGCATCATCTCATGGAAATCCTCCCTCTGCAATGGAAAGTTCACCGCCAGCCTTTTTGAGAAAAGTTGCCCACCCGCATTTTTGTGATTTTAACAAAAGTTTCACAAAATTCCTTGCAGGAAAAATTATCTTCCATAAATATATAAACATACAAATATATCAAATGAAAGAACAGACCCTCTGCTTTCAAACAAACAATAAACAAACAAAATTGATATTTACTTTTTCCACTTAATTTAACCACTGAAATATGGATATTTCTCTTCAAAAATACAACATTTTGAGCAAAAAGCTTAAAAAATTGCGTTTTTGTAAAGGAATTTATGTTAGAGATCAGACTCAGAATGACTATCAAACATAAAGGCAGTTAAAATAAATCATTAAATCTTTTTAACTTCCGTTTTTGATAAAAGCGGTATTACACTTTCACTTTGAAATTCGTCCAGAAAGGCATCTCAGTTAAATTTTAACTCATAATTGACGAGATAACTCGTCAATGGCGGCGAAGGAGTTAAAACACAACGAGAATAGATGCATCGTGTGCTCAGCACAAAGTGAATTGCATCCATCCAACAGCTTCCTGAGACTTTATAAAATCTGATCTTTAAAATAGCCTACAGTTATCTTGTGTGAATGACGCGTTTCATCCGTCGCTTCACCAGTGAATTACCACTGTAACTAACTCAGTTTGCGAGTAAGTTACAGTGTTTCTGTAAACTTAAAGATCTTTAAATGTGCGTTTTTTCCTTTACATGAAGCTATTGAGTGTATTAAAAGACTTTAAATATAGGGCATAAAACAATGATGGTGCTTTTATAATACTGCCGCAATGTGTCGCAAAACAAAAAGTATCCCTTTACATTTTCAATATTTTCATACTGTTTAAAAGTACAGCAATATCTATAGTGTTGATGCTGTGTTTGACTCTTGACCTGCTGGATCTGCTGCTGCAGCTGGAGTTTCTGAGCCCTGCTGAGGTTCATGGGAGTTAAGGCGCTGGACGGATTTCGAGGGCAGGGCGGGGGAACAGGCACGCCTTTGCTTTCCAGCAGAGCCTTACGTTTCCTCAGAGCCGCCAGCTGCTCTCGGACCGTTCGATAGCGTTGCTTCAAGACATCTGCCATTGGGTCCTCTACACATCTAAACAGAAAAAAATCACTTTAAATTGTATGCTGCATTTTTTTTAACTAAACTCCGCCCCCACGGTTAATGGATAGAAATGTAATATCAATTATATCATTGCAATTGTTGCTCTTTTAAAAAATACTTGACAAAGTGTCTGAGATGAAGATTGTTTCAAATGCTTGTGAATTTAAGGACGGACATACTGAATATTGTCTAGAATGGCAGGCGGCTCCTGCGCAGAGATCTCCTCTTCCTCTTTCTCCTCTTCTTCTTCATCCTGACCACCCAATTCATCCTGAAACTACAGGAGGTGGAGGTTTTCAGTACAGAGAAAAACATCAGCTAGCCAAGATAGAAAGTAGACAAGCAAATCTTTACAGCATCAAACAGCTCCTCCATCAAGGCATTCACTTCTTTCTCTGCAAAACAAAGAGAACGTGATTAAGGCGGCAACTTTCTGCAAACATTTTCTTTTGCGCTGTAAAATTGACTTTACTTACTGGTGATGCGCACTGCCTTGTCATTTCTATAGTCCTCCACATCCGGCTCATCAATGTCTGCCAGGAAATTATACTCTGGGTCATCTTCATCATCACCCTCCTCTGGCCAGAGCATGAGAGGGGTCAAGACAAACATTTAAAGAGAGAATGTGACTTGACAGCATGCATGTTACACTTTTCAGCACTGTCTTTACCATCGTTCTCCATATCTGAAGTCATGAGGCCTTGCAGCCACTGTGTCCATTCCCGATCTTCGGGGGCGGAGCCGTACATGTCTGGAGTGATGTCAGGAGCGTGTAACTCCGCCTCCAGACGTCCCAGAGGAACATCCCTCAAGGGACGTTTTGATCGGGTTCGAAACGAAATCACGCTCTCATCTGCGTTAGTGCTACTAAGACTCTAGAAACACAAAAATAAACTATTTACAGTTTACTTAAACCCCATTCCCGTAAATGTTCTGGAATCGCTCCCGTAAAAAGAACCTAGTAACTATGCCGTAACATTTACGGAAAGCGGCCTGTGTGAACAAAAGGCAGAAACAATGCAGTAAAGGGCACAACAAAACGTTTTTGTTCAGCTCTTTGACATGAGAAATGTCTGCAAATTGGACTGAAGCAAAGATCATCACAAAGTGCACGGCTTTAACCCTTTCCCCGCCACTGACGAGTTATCTCATCAATCAAGAGCAAATATTTGCATAAAAAAGTGTTCCTGATAAGGTTTTATGTTAATCTGTAATACAGCAATTATCCACTAGATGGCGCACATCCAATTTATAAAAAAAAACTTAAGCAAAAAAATAATTTACTAATTTTAAACTCTGTGTATGTTTTGATAATCTGAATCTGATGTCTAACAAAATTCCTTCACAAAAATGCAATTATTTCAGCGTTTTGCTAAAAAAAATATTTTTGAAGAAAAATACCCACATTTAAGAGTTTATAAGCATAGAAAAAAAATGTTTTTTTTTTTTAATATAGATAGCATGAAGCTTTTTTCCTGTTTTGTTTGCTTGTTTATTATTTGTTTGAAAGCAGAGGGTCTGTTCTTTCATTTGATATATTTGTATGTTCATATATTTTTAGAAGAAAATTTTCCTAAAAGGAATGTTGTGAAACTTTTGTAAAAATCACAAAAAATTATATATTTTAAAATACACATATTTTCCGTAATTCATGTCTGAAAAGGGCTTTACAGTTTTATGCTTATATAGGCAAATACCATTAATATTATTTTTGCTTATGCATATATGTTTGTGTATGCATGTAAATACATAAAGAAAAGTGCTTTGCAGCTCATATAGTTCACATGAACATCTAAGTGGTATCTCAAACACAAAATGAGGAAGGCTGTACCTGATACGGTTCCATGCATTGGGGGCCAATGGCCAGCTCCTCATCTACGGCATGAAGTTTCTCCAGGAAGCTGCAATCCGGTGCTCCAGATGGAGCCGGAGGGGGTGGTGGGGGACCCATTGGGGCAACGTCCACTGTCAGGTGCCTGGATCTGCGACGACTCTAAAAAGTGATAAAGACTTGTCATAACTCACAACACTGTAAAGGTTCCTTGTTGAATTAATGTTTGAGTTTTATCATCTTGAATTAATAAGTAATTTAAACTTTTTTTGGCTAGTTAGAAGTTGCTATAAAAAAAGTAGTAATACCTTAAAGGCGGAGTCCACGATGTTTGAAAGCCATTGTTGATATTTGAAATCACCTAAACAAACACGCCCCTACCCCCAGTGCCGGGTTAAGCCTTTGTGAGGCCCTGGGCTAAAGCTGGTTTAAGGCCCCCCCAATATACACTGAAAAAAATAAAGGCTGGATTTACTTAGTGCCCCATTGCGTAATTTTTTTAGTAAAACTTACTAAAAAAAGAGGATGCAAAAACGATGCACTGTCTATATTTTTTAGTAAATCCAGTGTTTTTTACAGCGTATGTGCAACATTAAATGGCTAAAATTATTTAAATAAATTAAACAATATTATCAAATAATTTTACAATCAGAAATAGCCCAGAAAATAACATTTATTTAATAAAACCTACAACAAAAAGTGCCTCTTTCTGCTCTTCTTTAAAAAGAATTCTTCAATTAAATCATTAAAATCAAGTTGACGCAAAAGTAGGCTGAAATTATTTAAATAAATTAAACAATATTATCAAGTAATAATTTTACAATCAGAAACAGCCCAGAAAATAACATTTATTAAATGCAACTCACAACTAAAAGTGCTTCTGTCTGTTCTTCTTTAAATATAATTCCTCAGTTAAATTATTAAAATCAAGTTGACGCAAAGTAGGCTGAAATTATTTAAATAAACAATATTATCAAGTAATAATTTTACAATCAGAAACAGCTCAGAAAATAACATTTATTAAATGCAACTCACAACTAAAAGTGCTTCTGTCTGTTCTTCTTTAAATATAATTCCTCAATTAAATTATTAAAATCAAGTTGACGCAAAAGTCGGCTGAAATGATTTAAATAAATTAAACAATATTATCAAGTAATAATTTTACATTCAGAAACAGCCCAGAAAATAACATTTATTAAATGCAACTCACAACTAAAAGTGCTTCTGTCTGTTCTTCTTTAAATATAATTCCTCAATTAAATTATTAAAATCAAGTTGAATCAAAAGTAGTAGAGCCCAGAATTCTCAGCCCGAGTCCGACCCGAGTCCGAACTTTTTAATTCTCCCCATTAGGAATCTGTGTCCGCAGATATAGTTACTGCATCTCGTATGTTTGTGAGTAGAAGTCTGTGCTGTCTGCTGTGAGGCTTTTATGAGATAAGGACAAACTTTTTAATAGTCTATTTAATATGGAAAACTTGAAATTGAAATAAAACTTACTGCAGAGAAGTTAATGAGATCTCTATCGTCTCTCTTGCTACGTGACACGACAATTATTTATTATTTCAAATCCGTTTACAAGATAAATATATATACATTGTGTTGTTAAATTGATGAAATTATCTTGCTATATACGCTACATTTATTATGAGAAGCCTTTTCTTTTTACTGTTACACTGTAGACAGTAATATATGTATATTATATAAAACTCTATGGTCGTGAAAGCACATTATCCATTATCTGTTGGTTCATGTTGGTCTAGTTTAATTCAGGGTAATCCTTTAATAAAATGTATAATATGTTATAAAATATTTAATTTTTTGTAATATTCACAGCGCACATTCTCTCAGATCGTTTTAAAACATTTTAAATCATTCTGCAAAATTCTGCATAGATTTTGCAAAAGAAATCCGCAGAAATAGCAAAAAATAACTCCTTACACAGCTTGTACAGCTGTACTCTTGCAGCAATTAAAGCAGTTCAGTTTTGTTTTAAATTGCAAAATAGTTATATTTCTTTTATATTTACATTTTAGAGCAGTTTTTGTTTGTTAAAGTTTTTATGATAACTAGTGGTTAGCGGCCGACAGCAAGTTGACGACATGTATGATGAATTGAGCCTCTAAATCAACACTTCACTTGCCTATAATAACAACTATATAAAATAAATATTTTCAGCATATCACAATGTTAGTTTAAACGTTTATTATCAACACACTATTTTTAAAAAGCGAAGGCAGGTTGCTCTGCTGCTAGCAGTTGCAACGGGTGCAGAAATAAAAAAATAAAAAGGGCTATACTAAACGAAACGAAATAAACATGAAACAGAATAAACATGCATGTTGCCTTATCTTACAACTTCGCTTTTGCATATACATTTTTTTAATGTAAGGACTTACCACAGAAGATGGCTATTCGTGTATCCATCAAACAGTTAAACTAAGAAAAAAGTCGATCCATACACAAACAAGAAATAAAGACAAAGCCTTCTTACACGAAATTAATACAGGGAGAAGTCTTTAATAGATTATGTCTTGGATGCTGTCTTACGTTAAAAGTGTACCCGTTAAAATATTATTACTGCAGTTAAAGAGTTTATTTTGATCATGGTTTGATCTGGATAATTCTGAAATTACTTTTCAGTCATTTGCGATGTTACAAGGTTGAACGTCTACACGTATACATGATTTGCGAGGTACATTTGCAAATGATTCATAAATAATACCTCTGTATTTTAGAAGTAATGTATACTCAAACTCTAAAAACAGCAATGGGATTGCCGATGCGCTGAGAGAGAGAGAGAGAGACAGCGGCCTTGTACAAGAGTGGAAATGATCGATGTTATTTGAAGTCGGCTCTTAAAGGACAAAATATCCCATAAGCTATTACGTAGCTATTATACAATTTTTTTCAGAACATTCTTGCGACCCAGTGGTTGGGGGCCTCTGCTCTAGGTAGCACTTACGCATAATTACGTCAATCAAAATGTTTTTAAAAACTCAAAATAGAATTGTCTCGGAGGCCCCCTAGTGTTCGGGGCCCTGGGCTGCAGCCCATGTTGCCCATTAGGATAATGCGGCCTTGCCTACCCCAATAGAATCTGGACCTTCTGTTGATAGACCAGCCCCACACATACGCAACCCAGGCAACGATGACGGTTAGTAGACACGCTCCTTACTGCTGATTGACTATAAGTGTGTTTTGGTAGTCGGCCCGTTTTCTTTTCCAAAGCGTTTTTCAAACATCGTGGACTCCGCCTTTAAGCCTAAACAACTCACTAGTCAAGAAAGTTGAAATGACTTGTTAAGTCAAGTTGTTTAAGCTTAAAAATGGAAGGGCAATGAACTGAAGTATTTTATTTTAATAGCCTTCCTGATTTAAACCTCAAAACAACACATTTTTAAACCAGTTCAGTGTAACTTCATAAATAAACATCACGCTAAATATTTCTATATTCTGTATATATCAAGCTATAAAATATTGATCTATTTTAAAGTATATTTTTTTCACAAATATCACCCAGCCCTTGTTCTCTGTACAGATCTCTTACCGTTCTGGAACTACTATCATCCTCATGTTCAGATTGTGATCTGTAAAGTTTTACTCGATTGCCTCGTGGAGAAGACACTGAACTCTCCAAATCACTTTCCAGAAGAGTCTACAAAACACACACTTGTGATCTACAAATATTCGACATTATAGTATGATCGACATCGTTCAAGAATTACTCTCCCTAACCTCCTCGGCCGTCTCATCTTCCTCGTCTTCATCGGGCCGATACTCTTCATCAGAGGAGTCTTCCTCCTCTAAAGGAATATCTACAAACTGGGGTCCCTTCTGTAAATGCATAACACACAACATTCAGCATTTACCCCCATGTTATTATTATTGCACTGCCGGTTCACTTCAACTCTGATGTTTACCTTCCTGGTCGGCTTCTTGATCGGCGAAATGTTCCATGCAGGAATGACCTACAAAAAGAATTACGGTAAAAAATCGTATAACGTAAGCATAGCTATTAATCTATGCAAACTTACAACTCCTTTCTCCACAACTTCTTTGAGTTTGGAGCGAGTCATCTTGGGTTCCTGAGAAAGAAAGAGAGGGTACATTTAAAGCATGTCTACAATGTCTTTACGATGTCTTTGACACAACATTGACACTCACAAAAACAGGAACGGGCTCCAATTCATTGATGGCAGCTTTCATCATGGCAACAACGTGCTCATTGGTAATGACTTCCTGCAGGCAAGAAGTAAGAAAATATGGCACAAACATTCAGCTGTGCTCTCAATATAGTCAAAGAAACATGTAGTTAACTTGCAAACCCATGAGATGACAATAGCAACTATTGACTTGAGGTTGATGAAGCAGTTTACACTCACATGAATGATGCTACGAACATTGGCGGAGGTCAAGTTATGTTGTCGAGATTTATTTTCCAGTTCCCTGTCCAGATCGGGATCGATCTCCACCTCTGGCTGGATTTCATCTTCACCTGTCTCCTGTTGAGGGTCTATTTGACCCGCTGCTTCTTTCTTTCTCTTTGAGCCTTTCCTTCTCCCCACCGGTCGAGTTACACCCTGTTCCTTATCTGAAACACAGCACTGGCCTTCTATTTCTGCACATTCATGGTTCTGCTTCTGATCAATTTACATTTTCACTTAATAAATCATTACAAACTGATTTTTAAAACAGAAAAATGTGCACTCTGAAGTTCAGGCTCCTGGTAAGCTTTTTTTACTTACCAAATGTGATGACCAAAGTCCTATCAGCATCATCTTCAGATGTATGGGAACATCCAGCGTGTTGTTCTTGACCTGATAACATTCATACAGACAAAGACACTTTTAAGCATGCCAGTGGCCCTTTATGTACTGTTGGGCTGCTCCCTAGGAGCTATAGTTTTAATGCCTTGACTGTTATAACAAGCAGTGTCAAACTGAGGACTGGAGGCTCTGATCTTAGTGAAGCGCCTGTTTGATCCTTTACTGTCAGGTCTGCTGTCTTCTGGCTCTTCGGCTCTCTGTACTTTACAATGAGAGAGTCCAGATCTCTTGGTGTTTAACCTCCGCTTGCGGCTCTGATCCATCATTTAAACCTAACGAACGAGCAACAGTGAACGCATTGTCTTATAAACTCAAAAGATTAGAATAATTGTTTTAATAACAAATATTATTGGTCAAGGAGGGCTAATATTTAATTGTGCATTTGTTTTATAGCTAAAATTATTGCATATGGTGTTCAATGTTTTTGATCTCTTGTTTTTGTCTCCTGCACTGAAGTAACGGTGTTTGAAGGGACACAAACATTACCTTTAAAGGCACTGCCTTGTCAATAAAGTCTTCCGTTTGTCATTTTTAATTCACCTGTTGGGTTTTTATTGGAATATAATGAAAAAATGAAATAAAAATCCAACCCGCCAACAAATGAATCAGCGACGCGATGACGAAATGCAAAACAAGGCTCGTCACTTCCTGTAAACCGAACGGAATCGCTCAATGTCAAAATAAAAGTCTTGAAATGGAAAGCGTGAATCAGTAACGACCATAGACTGTAAAAAATAGCTTACGACAATTTTAATTATAATTTTATTCATTTTTTATGTTTTTTCCTCACTTTATTTACATTTTATATATAAACTAAATATAACATACAATTACAAAACAAATACATATACGTAATAAAAGGATACACAAAACAAATAACAAAAGAATAAAATTAATACCAGAAAAAAATATAATAATAATAATATACAACAACAACAACAACAAGATCGTAGGACAAGCAAATACTAAAAAAACATAAAATGAATAAAAAATAATTTAAATAAAAAACGAACAATTCTAATGTTTTATGTTTTTTAAAAGTAAAAAAACCCCACAGAATTACACATTATGCCTTATACTGAAATTAAATTAGTGTAACCAGATAGTTTACATTTAACATTTATTTAAGTGCTTTAAAAAACAGCACATGTTTTTGTTTACCCGCATGACGTTTTATGACCTTGGTTTTTGCAAACTTGTGAGATAGTTGTGGGATAGTTCACCAAAAAATTAAAATTCTGTCATGATTTACTCTTCCTCACGTTGTTGTAAACTTGTATGAATTTCTTTTTTCTGATGAACACAAAAAAAGATATTTTGAGAAATGATGGTAAACACACATCAGATAGTGACCATTGACTTCCATAGTAGGGGAAAAAATATTTTAGAAGCATTGTGATAAACGATGAAGAAAATATTTTGATAAATGACAGAAAGCACACAGTTGACGGTAACCATTAAATTTCATTATATTTTTTTATTCCTACTATGGAAGTTAATGGACATTACTTGCTGTGTGTTTACCATCATTTCTCAAATATCTTCTTTTGTGTTCATCAGAAAAAAGAAATTCATACAGATTTAGAACAACATGTGGATGAGTAAATGACAGCATTTTCATTTTTGGGTAAACTATCCCTTTAAGGCTTCAGCCTGTTCAATTATGATAATCGTCTCTTAATGGTTTTCACCTGTTTCTCATCAAATGCTATTTAAGTCTTCTGACAAAGACAAACGGAACAAACCTTCATTATCTTGCCGAAGATTCAGTCAGACAGTTGGTTTATTTGTAAAGTCTGAGAAATGTTTGCCTTTGGAGGAAATGCATCAAGTTTAGGGAACATAATGACACCCAAAGGTGTCTCCAGGCAAAACCTTGCACTAACTCCAAGGAGAATTCCTAAATTTACCATTCCTCCAAAATTAACACTGTCTCCCCGCATGAGCTTTCAACTCCTTAACAACGAGGAAGACACAGAAAAGCTGATATCTCCAGAAAGTCCAAAGAAACGATCTCCAAGACGTCTGCCGTCTATTGGGTCACCGTATATTTCTGCCAAACTTCGCTTTACTCCTAAGAAGAAACGTCTGCAAAAAGCTGCCCCAGAAGACTTGTCTGACCCTTCAACGCGTGCTGCCATGTCTTTGGAACATGTTGGAAAGGTGACCACACCATACGGCTTTCGGACCTTAGCAGCCAGTCCCAATGTCAGCCGCAGAGAGTCATTATTTCACAAACGGGGACGCTGTGCAGACAAGAGAGCAGCTGTGGATGCTGAGATTTCACCATCTGCAACACCAACCATCAAATACAGCTCTGCCAAAACATCTCAAGAGGGCCCAAGTGACAACCATTCACCTCGGATGTCCAAAAGAGAGGGCCTGGAGTTGTTCCTGAACAAACCACTGACTGTCCTGAAGACTCTTACTCCCAAAAGGAGAAATACTCCTATGGAACTTAAACTATAAAATCGATTGACACATCGCAGTGTTTGAGTAGACTGTCCTTTGTACATTTTTGTTCGAAAACAATAATAAAATGTGTTTTAATTAAAGGCAAATGTATGCATTTTATTTGTAAGTTAGGTGTCACACTTTTTTTTATATCTTCCAACTTTAATCTACAATGTAAAATTAAAAGAACATTAAGTGGAGACATCTGTTTAGATTAATCCAGGACTAGGCCATAGTTTTATAAGAAAATCTAAGTAGTTTTTGCAAGCATACCTTACAAGAAACATTACTGATGTACATCTTGAGGCAAAGCAATGGCACTGATATATGTTAAGAGATGTCAATGCAAGCTGTTTTCACTTATTACAGCCCTAACATGCATTTTAGTTTGGGACTAGGGTTAAACCCTGTTTAGGTAACTGCCACTATGTAGAATAAACCAGATAAATGACAGAAGGGCAAAATTGCCATGGTAGTTGAAGAACTGGTTTTGTGCAGTATCTATAGCATTTTTTCTCAACCAGGGGCTGGCTTTAAAGGGATAGTTAACCCCAAAATAAAAATTCTATTATCATTTACCATCCTCATGTTGTTAAAAATCTGTATGAGTTTTTTTATTTTGATGAAGAAAATATTTTGATAAATGATGCTAAGCGCACAGCTGATGACTTCCATAGTCGGAAAACCAATATTATGGAAGTATTGGGATAAATGAAGAAGACATTTTGATAAATGATGGTCTGTTGACAGTACCCATTGTATTCCATTGTAATTCCAAAAAAAAAGCATTAAAATAAGATAAAACAACCAAAAACCTTTATATTTCTTATTGTTTGGTTATTTTTGTAATGAATATACATTTCATGTCAACACTCAAAAAAAGCTCATCATAGTTGCTATATAGTACTCGTTATCATAGAAAATTTTTTTTTAGCGCTAAATAGCACCTATGAGGAACCTTATTAAGTGGTGCTTAAGCACGACTATAGCACTCTAGCTGTTTCTCAATGTCAAGAAAGGATCCTCGGAAGCCAGAATTTCGAGAATGCTACGTCATCGACGTCTGTCGAGGATCCTCGGAATTTCAGCCAAGGACTGAGTCCTTCGCTCGAGAAATATTCTATATACAGGAAAGGATGCATATGTGTATCCTTTGCGCGCTGAAATCAGCCTCAATCCTATGCGCGCGGCACCGAAAGCACACCTTTCATTGACGCTATGACGTGCACTTGCTAGCCTGTTCCATTTAACGTGTTCTCCGAATGCTTAAGAGGACCCTCGCCTAGCCTCTGAAGGAAGTGACTTGTAAGGACTAGTCCTGTCAAGGAAGTATCCTTGACATTGAGAAACAGCCAATATTGGCTATATAAGTGATGTTTAGCACTAAAATGGTTCCCCTATGGTTATGAGCCAGTGAACCACTTTAAGTGCTATTTGGCACAATTTTTTCTCAGAATGAAGCTCTAGAACAGGGGTGTTTCTCAATGTCAAGGATACTTCCTTGGTAGGACTGGTCTTTCCAAGTCACTTCCTTTAGAGGCTAGACGAGGCTCCTTTTTAGCATTCGGAGAACACGTAAATGGAACAGGCTAGCAAGTGCACGTCATTACGTCAGTAAAAAGGTGTGCTTTCATTGCTGTGCGCATGAGAGCGCGAAAGGATACACATTTGCATCCTTTCCTGTATATGGGATATTTTTCGAAAAAAGGACTCAGTCCTTGGTTGAAATTCCTAGGATCCTCGACATTGGAACAGTCCTTCGACGGATGTCGATGACGTAGCGTCCTTGAAATTCTGTCTTCCGAGGATCCTTCCTTGACATTGAGAACGCCCAGTGCTTCCTTATCCTGGTCCTCAAGGACCCCTTTCCAAAACGTTTTAGATGTTTCCTTATTGAAAACACCTGATTTGACTAATCAGCCTCCTTCCAAAATGGTAAACATGTCAAGCTGATGAGTGTTAAATAAGAAGACATCTAAAACGTTTTGGGAGAGGGTCCTCGAGGACCAGGATTGGGAAGCACTGCTCTAGAATATTCTATTGGGTAGAAATAGAGAGGGGGGCCTTCAAATACTGTTTTGGGCATAGGGGGCCTTGAAGTAAAAAATGTTGAGTACCACTGACCTATACATTAACCAACTACACCTCGACACAAAATTATTTAAATACTATTACAATGAAACTCTTGACTTCAGTAACCACGCAAATTCAGTTTGCAAATCTTTCAAGCCAATATCCTTTTCCATGAAAGGAATTACAAAGAGTTACTTGATAAATCAATTTACACTGCAGTTAGCAACGACAATAAATCTGTTTTCCCTCCAGCGGGATAAGTGATTAGACAATACCATCTACAGTTGAAAAAAAAGTATGTGAACCCTTTGGGCTTACTTGGATTTCTTCATAAATTGGTCATAAAATGTGTTCTGATCTTCATCTAAGTCACAACAATAGAGAAATACAGTCTGCTTAAACTAATACCGCACAAGCATTAAACGTTTTCATGTTTTTATTGAACACAACATGTAAACATTCATAGTGCAGGGTGGAAAAAGTATGTGAAAGCCTAGGCTAATGACTTCTCCAAGAGCTAATTGGAGCAAGGGGTCAGCCAACCTGGGGTCCAATCAATGTGATGAGATTGGATGTGTTGATTAAAGCTGCCCTGTCCAATAAAAAACACACACCAGTTTGAGTATGCTGTTCTGAAGAAGCATTGTCTGATGTGAACCATGCCTCGCACAAAAGAGCTCTCAGAAGACCTGCGATCAAGAATTGTTGACTTACATAAAGCTGAAAAGGGCTACAAAAGTATATCTAAAAGCCTTGATGTCCATGTGTCCACGATAAGACAAATTGTCTACAAATGGAGAAAGTTCAGCACTGTTGCTACACTCTCTAGGCGTGGTCATCCTGTAAAGATGACTGCAAGAGCACAGCGCAGAATGCTCAATGAGGTGAAGAAGAATCCTAGAGTGTCAGCTAAAGACTTACAGAAATCTCTGGCACATGCTAACATTTTTGTTGACAAATCTACAATAAGGAAAACATTAAACAAGAATGAAGTTCATGGGAGGACACCACAGAGGAAGCCACTGCTGTCCAAAAAAACATTGCAGCACGTTTGAAGTTTGCAAAAGAGCACCTGGATGTTCCACAGCACTACTGGCAAAACATTCTGTGGACAGATGAAACCAAAATTGAGTTGTTTGTAAAGAACAGACAACGCTATGTGTGGAGAACAAAAGGCACAACACACCAACATCAAAACCTCATCCCAACTGTGAAATATGGTGGAGGGGGCATCATGGTTTGGGGCTGCTTTGCTGCCTCAGGCCCTGGACGGATTACTGTCATCAATGGAAAAATGAATTCCAAAGTTTATCAAGACATTTTGCATGAAAGCTTAAGACCATCTGTCCGCCAACTGAAGCTTAACAGAGGATGGACGACGCAACTGGACAACGACCCAAAGCATAGAAGTAAATCAACAACAGAATGGCTTCAACAGAAGAAAATACGCCTTCTGGAGTGTCCCAGTCAGAGTCCTGACCTCAACCCGATTGAGATGCTGTGGCATGACCTCAAGAGAGCGATTCACACAAGACATCCCAAGAATATTGCTGAACTGAAACACTTTTGTAAAGAGGAATGGCCCAAAATTTCTCCTGACCGTTGTGCAGGTCTGATCTGCAACTATAGGAAACGTTTGGTTGAGTTTATTGCTGCCAAAGGAGGGTCAACCAGTTATTAAACCCAAAGGTTCACATACTTTTTCCATCCTGCACTATGAATGTTTACATGTTGTGTTCAATAAAAACATGAAAACGTATAATATTTGTGTGGTATTAGTTTAAGCAGACTGTATTTCTCTATTGTTGTGACTTAGATGAAGATCAGAACACATTTTATGACCAATTTATGAAGAAATCCAAGTAAACCCAAAGGGTTCACATACTTTTTCTTTCAACTGTATATCGGTATGGTCTCCTTCGCAACAGAAGCTCTGGTAGACGAAAGCTTTCCAACCATCTTGCATGTTGTGCAGCTGTATATTTTCCAACATGAAGGAATGTCTTAGATTTAATTTTGATCATACACTGTTTTGGTAAAGGTGATTGTGAGGCTTTGACTTGCATGTAAAATCCAAAGATATTTACTGTACATCGTCATTCATAGGCAAATGACCAAGATATGAATTTTGGTCAATATCACCCAGCCCTACAATATACCATCATGGTCCATTTATGGTCTTTGTCACGTACTGTTCAGACTGCATTTCTTTTGCTGTGGTGCAAAACATTAATCAGAATATCCCAAAAAAGTGCAGGAGCGTGTCAGGTTTATGTGAAAATTGAGTAACTGGAAGACATTAGGGAAACGAAGCAAACTTTTTCCAGCATTTTTTATTAATATCATAGTCCTTTAACATAGTTACAATCTGTTCTTATGAAAATAAGTCAGTAGAAAGAATTTTTTAAAAAGTCCAACAAGTCGAGTCCATCATCTGTACAGTCCCACTTTCTGCAACTTTGTGCATTGAAATCATGAGATAAAAATTAGGAGACGGAAAGTTTTTTCCCTCTGTAAAGTCCCAGGTGCCATTCTGAAGAGCCACAGCATTCAAACAGGACAGAGCGTCAATCTTTATTTATAATGGAAAGGGGAAACATGAAAAGATAAAAGGCTTGAAAGTGACATTCCTGATTTGATTCTTCAATTCCAAAATGAGCTTCCAAATGCAGTAAAATCTTTAACCGGTTTAAGATTCATGTATTTCACATTGCAATCTATAATTTTGGTTCGCTGTCATTAGTTTGTTTTTGTTTTTATGGGGTATTGAGTAACCCTACACTTTAAGGCAGTCTGTCTTGTATGCACGTCTGTCAATCTATGCCGGTCTGGATCTAGTTTTTCCAGGCTTGGCCGCCCCCACTGCGTCCATCCTTGCACGTTACCAAACTCTCAGGCTGTAAATAGTCCAAGAGTCCAGTGGTTAGACAATCGAAGGGGCTTGTCTCTCAGGCTCGTTTGAGTCCATAGTTCTGCCCCTACAATAGTAGAGAGTATGTCTGGGCAAGCTGCCCTCGAGTGGCAGGTAGATGATTGGCAGGTAGTCTCCAGTGACGTCACAATCGCAGAGGGGGCCGGATGCTGGGGTGTGGTTGGCGTGGAGACCGGAGTTCGTTCTCTCAATCACTGTCAGAACCAACTGCGGACGAGCCTTTCCGTTTCCTCTTGGGTGCTTTGGGTTTGGAGTCCTCTTCCTCCTGGAGAGGAATCAACAAAGACCAATTAAAGCAGATGACAACAGTACATGCCATTGTTATGATGTTACAATCAAAAGGTCATGTCGTTATTGTGGATTTACCGAAGCGGTGCTGGATGCGCTCTCCTCATCATTGCAGGGTTGTGGAGCCGCGCCCTTGCGGGATCGTGGCGAGGTCGCCGGGGCTTTGCGGCGAGATTTGATAGGTTTGGAGGAATCCTCGTACTCTTCAGCCAGTGAGAAAAGATCGCTGAACCTGCCAGAAAAAGAAAGACAGGATACAATTAGTCAGAAATAAAGCATTTCAAAAAATTCAATTCACAATTTTGCAATTACATTTTTTCCCAAAAATATCAACATTTGTAAAAGTCTTACAATTTCTTAAAAGGACACTCCACTTTTTTGAAAATATGCTCATTTTTCAGCACACCTAGAGTTAAACATTTGATTCTTACCGTTTTGAAATCCATTCAGCTGATTTCTGGGTCTGGGGCTAGCACTTTTAGCATAGCTTAGCATAATACATTGAATCTGATTAGACCATTAACACCGCACCAAAAAATAACCAAAGAGTTTCTACATTTTTCCCATTCAAAACTTGACTCTTCTGTAGTTACATCGTGTACTAAGACCGACAGAAGTCAAGTTTTAAATAGGAAAAATATCAAAACTCTTTGGTTATTTTTTAGCGCGATGCTAATGGTCTAATCAGATTCAGTGGATTGTGCTGGGCTATGCTAAAAGTGCTAGCGCCAGACCCGGAGATCGGCTGAATGGATTCCAAAATGGTAAGAATTAAATGTTTAACTCTGGAAAACTGAAAAATGACATATTTTCAAAAAAAGTGGAGTGTCCCTTTAAACTTCTAGTGATGTCTTTATATTTTTACATTTTCTCAAAGAAATCTGAGTGGGCATGCCCTGCAAAACACACCATACACAATGCATTGCTAGTTGGTAGCTTCAAAAGTTTGTTTTTTTTCAAAAAGTTGCACAATATTATTAATGTTTTTTGCACAAACTGTGCAGGATGAATTATGCGCTACAATGTACTTTGTTTATATGATCAATGAGCATAATGTTGGCTTTAATAAGCACTATTAAAAACAACATACCTCATTTTGTGTGCCTCATCACAGCTGGCCTGAACATGCTGCAGAGCTTGTAATATGGGTGTCTGGGAAAAAACTGACATGGCAACAAAAGATCTTAGTGTGAACTAATATAAACATTATAACATTAAAGATTTGCACTATTTTCGGAATGTCTCCAAAAATGACTATATGCGAAATGACAGCGTTTCCATTACCAATATGCGTACACTTAATTTTGTTGTCTCACCAAGTAATTCCAAAAACCATGGCGACAAGTGTGTTCGACTTCATACGGTATCGCGCAGGCCGTCATGCGCATGACATCAAAATATCGCGCGTGCGACTAGAAAGCATACAGAGCAGTCGAGAGGTATTTTGATGTCACGCGCTTGACAGTTCTTGTGATGAAGTCGACCACATCTCTTCAGTCTTGTCCTCCAACCAAGTATACTGCGCAATATTTAAAGAATGATCATGTGACTTTTACGAACGTCAGGTGACCTATAAATAGGGTTGGGAATTGAAGTTAGGTTTGTGTGTGTGTGTGTGAGTGTGTACGCACACGTGGACCCTGACCTGCGTGTGCCAATCTTCCGAAACAGACAGTAAATAGAAATGACAATCGTAACCGACAAAAATGCTATTGGCATTAAATTGTATGCAAACAAACACACATGGCAATATACCGTAAAAACCAACAACAACTACTGAGGTCATGTTTACTTGTTGTGCGATAAGCCGCATCATTGAAAAATGCATCATTAAGATGAAATAACATATATAAAAGTCACAGTGGACTATACGTCGCGTTTATTTAGAATTTTTTTCACAAAATCCAAGCTGAAGAAAAGACATTTAATCTGGAAAGGCAAGTTATTCAACTAAACAATAGCAGGCTGAATAGATGTCTGTATGTTAAAGTAATATTATCAGTTATTTAAACAATAAAGCATAGCATACAGAACTTACCTGGAAGGTTGAATAGGCTAAATTAATCGAACAAGCCAACTAGCGTGAAGTTCGCATACTCGTCATTCCACATCACTGAATCCATTGAATTACATAAATACAGAAGCAGCATATGGCGGACTCTCACGGCTGTAGACTGTAATGTTGTCTCTTGCCTCATAAATGTAAAAATCAATTCATACTGACTTACAAGGCTCACCTGACTATAAGACGCAGCACCAGCCAAGTTATAAACAGAAAAATATGGTAGTCATTATCGCAACAGGCCTAGGAGTGTGACAGATCCATCACAACATTTATAGTGAAAGGTGTGCATACATTTTCTGTTGTTGAGTCGCCATCATTTAGGTAGGTGTTACGTTACGAGGGAAAATTATTACAAATTATTAAAAAAATTTGTAGCTAGCCTAGCCAAGTTTGTAGCTCCTAAAAATGTTTTTTGTAGCCTCCTTTTTGTGTTCAACTGTAAGTAATGGGACAAAATAAATATTTTTGATCTATAAAGGCTTGACTATTATTGCTTTTCACCTCTTTGAAATTGAAACCAAGAATCGTTAGGAATTGGAATCAATAAGTGGAATCGAATTTGGAAGCGGAATTGTATAAATGCGAAAAATACAGTTTCCATTGAAGTTTTGCGATATATTCCTTTTTGAATTGCCTGATAAACCACCTGACCCGAGTGTAAAAACGGTTTGCGATATATGGTAGTTTATGCTAAATTGCTGCGTTTCCATTGGGCGCATTTTCAATTCAATTTGCGCAATTTAAAGCAACACCAAAGAGTTTTTTTATTTTACCTTAAAATAACGTTTCCAAAAAAGTTTCAGTGGTTCATCCACTTGAAACAGGGTGAACGGCACTTTCACATTCGCTTTGCAGCCCTCTATCGGCCAAAACCGCACTTAAGAAGTTTCCAACCGTCGGGTCGCGGTCCTGTAGTTCGAGTAAAAACTACAAAAACTTGCTTTACGGCAGACCTACAATCCAATCAGGGCCAGCTATGCGGCAATATTTACGATAGTGGTAATGGGCAATTACGCTTCTAACCTGTAGGGGGAGCAAAGAGCAAAAACTCTTAAGTGTTGCTTTAAAGGATAATGGACATGCAGCTAATGAAATGGACAACCAGACTGCTAAATATTTAGTGACATTTTGACAACAGTGACCGGGAGAGGAACTCACAGTTGTTCTTGGTATTGCTGAGGTTGAGTCTTAAGCTGTCCAAATGTTCCAGCATCTGCTCCAGGGTCAGCTGAGCCAGTTTACTGCTTGAACTTCTCAAACTGCAAAAGAGATTAATTGGGAGTATTGTTTATTCCTTTTGCCAATTTATTGATATGAATAATCAAAAAAGATAGGATGACAAGCAATGTAGGGGGAAATGGGATCAGGAAATACCTACACTGCCTAAATAAGCATCACAGCTCATATTTGGAGCACATATACTACCTGCTAGGCCAAAGCTCCTGTATGTATACTACTTTATGTATTTATATACTACTTTTATGGCTTAAGAGGATTTAATTTATGTAGCTGAAGTATGTATGACCTCTGTCGCTTGCGAGGCATGTTGTTGTTCTTGATGAGTAGTGCTTTGACGTGTTCTCCCAGCAGATCGTCGTGTTTCGCAGCCCAGTGGCGAAGGATGCTGGTGGTAAACTGGTCCTCTTGGTGATAGGGTCGGCTCAAAACCATCTTTACCATCTCCTCACTGGGCCTTCAATACAAAACGATATTCATGTCATTAGTATATAAGATATTCATCAACTACGGCAGAGGTCGTAGTGAAAACCATCTATACAAAACAAGCACTTACTTTTCTCTGCGTAACTGCAGGAGCAAGCAGGACAGAGCCTCTGGGTGCTCTGTGAACAGAGAGAGGAGGATTATGGGAAATGTGTGAGCCAGTTTGAGTACAAGTGTATGAATGTGTATGTTCATTTTTGCTCACCCTTGTATTTGAGGTGCTGTAAAATTGGAATAATGGTCTCAAGAGGGATACTGTGTGCCAGGAATAGCTGCCATGTGCTGTACTGCTCGAACGTCTCCCAGTCCAACGACTGAACTATAATAAACATAGCGAAAACAAGATGAGAGTTTAAAGGAACACGCCCATATTTTGAGATTTTAGCTTATTCACTGTATTCCCCTAGAGTTAGATAGGTCCATACATACCTCTCTCATCTCCGTGCGTGCTGTAACTCTGTCTGACGCAGCCCCCGCTAGCTTAGCTTAGCACAAAGACTGGAAATGCATGGCTCCAGCTAGTATACTGCTCCCAATAAGTGACAAAATAACGCGATCATTTTCCTATTTATGTGTTGTGATTTGTATAGTCAAACCGTGTACAAATAACAAGGTGATATGAGACACAGCGATCTTTTAACAGTATACATACTGAGAACTATATTCTCTGAAGACGAAGCACTGCCGCATGGGCGCAGCACACGAGAAGCCCCTGGTGAGGAGCAGAGAGTTCGGTCAGAGTTGTGCAAATCACTCCGCCCATGCGGTATACTAGCTGGAGCCATGCATTTCCAGTCTTTGTGCTAAGCTAAGCTAGCGGGGGCTGCGTCAGACAGAGTTACAGCACGCACGGAGATGAGAGAGGTATGTATGGACTTATCTAACTCTGGGGGATACGGTGAATAAGCTAAATTCCCAAAATGTGGGCGTGTTCCTTTAAACACTGAGGATCGTGCCCCACATGCAGATACATTTCGCTTTAAAGGGGACATTTCACGAGACTTTAAGATGTAAAATAAACCTTTGGTGTCCCCAGAGCACATATGTGAACTTCTAGCTTAAAATATCATACAGAGAATTTATTATAGCATGTTAAAATTGCCACTTTGTATGTGTGAACAAAAATGTGCAGTTTTGGGTGTGTCCTTTAAAATGCAAATTGAAAGAGTTGATCTCTGCACTAAATGGCAGTGGCATGGTTGGATAGTGCAGATTAAGGGGTGGTATTATCCCCTTCTGACATCACAGGGGAGCCAAATTTCAATTACCTATTTTTTCATGTGCTTGTAGAGAATGGTTTACCAAAACTAATTTACTGGGTTGATCTTTTTCACATTTTCTAGGTTGATAAAAGCACTGGAGACCCAATTATAGCACTTAAACATGAAAAAAAGTCTGATTTTTATAATATGTCCCCTTTAACTTACTAAGAATGTTGAGGACAGAGTCTTTGCGAAACATCACTAGATTGCCCATCATCACATGACACATCAGCTCCTGAAGCTGTGAGGGAAGGAGAAAGAGAAGAATAAAGGTGAAATTACATTTTACTATCCTTTACGAGTCTTTAAATCGATAAAATCAATGTATTAGAAACCTGTGTAGAATCAATGACAGCCACGATCATGTTCAGAAGCTCTCCGCTCCGCAGGGTCTCATCTGGAAACTGTACCGGACAGACAGAGATGGTATTTAGAGTATGACTAAGCACTGATTTTAACTTGGTGGATACACTGGGAATGTTACAGGGCTCCTATAGCTGTATAAGTACAGCTCCTATCTACTAAAATGGAAAACCCCAAAAACATCCTGGTCATGTTGAAGTGATATAACTAAACATTTACTAAAAAAACACAAACACTTTAAACTAAAGCTGCGTGCACATCGCTGGTGATTAGCAACTGCAGATCAGTGCAATTTCATTTTAATTCCAATGGAAGCGTGCCGATTTCCGGTGTCAGCAGTTGCATTTCCATTAAAGACTTCTAAATGCCGACCAAAAAATAATAATAATGCGAAACGACAGATTTCCATTAAGTAATGTTATGCGACTAGATGTCTCACGATAAGTCATTCCAAAACGGCCATGTGGCGCCGCGCAGATCGACATGCGGATCACATGTGGGCTATGGTTTCAATCATTCACTGAACTCGCATTCTTTTTCAAAATGTCTGAGGGTCACAAGAGAAAAAAAAGTGTCTACGAATTGTATGACAAGAAGAGAAAGGCCTCTAAAGAAAAAAAAACAAGACCAGAGTGTTTTTGGAAGAACATTTCACACGCTGGCGTGCGTTCAAAAGCACAGGTTGGGCTTTCCACGCGAAGTTTCTACTCGACAGGTAACGTTTGTTATGCTATTTGGAGAAATCCATTTAAAATCACTGCTAGTAATAGTTGATGTAAGCTATGATTAGCGATGTTAGCCCTGGCACAAGTCACGAACCGCGCAGACACGGTAAACATGCCGATGTATGAGCCATGCCAACAGCAACTTATAAACAGAGCGTGCATGAGAAGAACTAGGCTTGTTCATGCTCCCTCAAGGGGATCGCACACCGGCCACGCAGCTCAGCGCCGCACCGTAAAAAAAACAAAAAACGAACACATTGTTTTCTACGCACACCGGCGCCGCCAGACTCAGGAAGTTGCTCAAATCCCTGTCGCGCCACTCACATAGTTTAACATTAAATAACATAATATTTGTCCCAAATCATTAACGATTAACATTGGCTGCTAACGTATATTTTGCATTTTGAAGTAAATGCTATCTGACGAAGCTCTCGCTATTTAATGTGCACTTCCGGTTTACGGTACTTCCGAGTTGTCCTAAATGCGACTCGACGCGTTGCGACGCTGAGCTGCGCGGCCGGTGTGCGATCCCTTCATGCACGCGTTTAAAGGGATAGTTTGGCCAAAAACGATATTAAACCCATGATTTACTCACCCCCAAGCTGTCCGAGTTGCATATGTCCATCGTTTTTCAGACAAACACATTTTCGGATATTTTAGAAAATATTTTAGATCTTTCTGTTGATTAAATGTAATGATACGGGGTCCAGCAATAGTCCACGACCTTCAAGTCCCAAAAAAGTGCGTCCATCCTTCACAAATTAAATCCAAACGGCTCCAGGATGATAAACAAAGGTCTTCTGAGGGTAATCCGTGCGGTGTTGTTGTAGAAAACTTTATTAACGTAATTAACTACCTTCCGCCGCCATCTTAGTATCATCCGCATTCAGGATGAGCGCTTACGCAGCGTACAGAGGTTTCTCTGCTGCTGCTTTGTGCCCCCGCCCTCCGAATTTGTCATACGTCACTAAGAAAAGTGCGTACACTACGCTAATACTCTCTCCTGAGTCTAAGATGGCGGCGCTACCGGAAGGTAGTTAATTACGTTAATAACGTTTTAAATATGGATATTTCTACAACAACACCACACGGATTACCCTCAGAAGACCTTTGTTTATCATCCTGGAGCCGTTTGGATTTAATTTGTGAAGGATGGACGCACTTTTTTTGGACTTGAAGGTCGTGGACTATGGCTGGACCCCATAACATTACATTTAATCAACAGAAAGATCTAAAATATTTTCTAAAATATCCGAAAATGTGTTTGTCTGAAAAACGATGGACATATGCAACTTGGACAGCTTGGGGGTGAGTAAATCATGGGTTTAATATCGTTTTTGGCCGAACTATCCCTTTAATAGGCGTTCCCTCTTGGAACAGGTAGAGTGTTGCACAATTGCATTTTTTTTAAAAGCGGAGAGGGCGGTTCTTTTCTACAATTCGGGAAAATCTTCCGCTACACCTTTAAGGTTGCGAACGATTTAACTTTATGCAAATGATGAGGGACTTTCGGGAACACCTTCTAATGGGAGTGAAGCAGTGGAGTTTACGTTACTTGACTCTCGTAAGTTACCGCAGGGTACTTGTTTGCTTATAACTGTTACTAGGACAACCAGAATTAGGAATTCCTCCTAACAACCTCATTTGTAAGAGACGAGCAACACACAGTGACAAAATCACTGGCGGTGTGCATTCAGCTTAAAGCCCTAAGTATAGTCTGTTTTTAGTAAACTAAAATTAAGCTACATCTATCTATATACGCTTAACAAAAATACAAATCCAAATACTTTAAAACACATGCATTTGGTTTACTCTCTAAATCTAGTACTTGAGAGTTTTCCAACAAATTATCGATTAGAAATAAAAGCTAATATTACACAAAAAGCTGATATTACACATCTTTCTAAGAGGTCCAACTAATGCCCATGTTTGTTCTAGATTAAACAATCAGGTGATCGCCTCTGTAAGGCAGGAAACCATATTTAGCTTTCCCATTTATATCCATCAGAAGAGTCTGCACCTGCCATATAATGTCTCTGGTATGACATAGTCAGTAGGATAGTATATCACTGAAAGTATAAGATGTGTGTGTATGTCACCTCTGAATAGATGGACGGTGTGAGGTAGCACAGCAGCCTCACGTCATCCTCCTGACAGGCCTTCATGTCCATCATCAGACACGTGTGCAGGTCGCCCAGAGCCGTAGCCTGAGCGAACGACTCGTACAGACTCATCTTCCCCGCTGCTGCTTTACTGCACAGATAATAAAATATAGTTATGAAAACTAGAGCCTTTTAGGAAAAACAAACTTTCAAAGCTTATAATAACAGGCATTACATTTTCAGAAACAAAGCAAATGTTGATCTCCTGTATAACTCAGTGGTAGAGCATTGCATCAACAGCGCAAAAGGTCATGGGTTTGAACCCACCAAGGAACACACATACTGATAAAAAAAAGTGATATACCTTGTAAGTCGCTTTGGATAAAAGCGTCTGCCAAATGCATAAATGTGAATTTAAATGTAAATGAAATTGGAGTGATGTTGAGCAGGATGATGAAACACTGGGACGACACAATAAACATACAAACCTAGTTAGCAACAAAATGTTTATGATTAAGAGTTGCTAGTGGACAGAAGAACATGGGTAAACATGAGCGGGACAGGATTTATCACATTGTGTCTGGTACAAGGAAACAAAATTGTGGATGAAACACTGTTTACCTGGCTTTGAGGTAGTAGAGAAGGTGATAACCGATTTTGGGTTGTTTCTGATAGAGCTCAGCGAGCAGATCCAGCAGAACAGAGAAACCGCTGTTATCTTCCTGCATCTGACATAAGTTCCTGAAGATGAGACACACCGGCTTACAGACGGACTCCTCCAGTGACCTGGAAAAACACCCAGAAAAAAATAGGTCTTATTACAGGCCTTAAAAGGGCAATAAGTAGGATTTACCCCCATCTAGTGGTGAAATTGTATTTTGCATTCAAACGAACAGTGCTCTCTAGCGCCCTCGCCTTTCCAAATGCGTGTTGCAACTACGGTAGCCGTTATGTAATCGCTGATCTCCTTGTCCGTTGCAACTGGTTCACGAGTTCTGAATGAAAATGTGTGTGGAAACGTGTTGGTAGGCTAGTGCTTTTTGTCCCTCTCTGCTATTATAATTTATCAATACGGCGGAACGACATGGATGCCCCCTTGGACTTACCCGTTCAATGTAAGTAAAGAGAAGAAAGAGAAGCTTTTTGAAGAGGTTATTTGACACCAACGAGGACATTTTTATGAATAAAGACATTGATTTTGATTAATAAAACACTTAAAATCCTACTTACAGTCTCTTTAAAAAAAAAAAAAAAAAGAGGAGAAAGGGGTAATGGGATTGAGATACAATTCATTCTTACTCTTCTGTGATCTCCTCGGGCAACACATCCCCTCTGAAGTGACCCTTAAACAGCTCAGCCAGACAGGAAGCTAGCGTGGACATCTGCTCCGAGTCGAAATCCTCCTGATAAACAAAGAATTCCCAAAACATGTGTGACATCAGCTGTTTTTAAACCTTAGATCGAATATTACCTGAGCTAATCTCACCTCTAAAATAAGGTCCACTATTTCCTGCATGACCTCGCAATGAGTCTCGGTGTCACTAAGAAGAGATAAGTGAGATATGTGGAGTTCAAATAATAATTCAACTTATTCACTAATAATGCGAGCCCAAACGCACCTCCCTTTCTGGAGCTGTAAAACCCGCTCTTTAAGTGCCTCATCTAATTGGTCCACAAAAGGTGTGATGTCAGCAGGTTCCTCAATGTAGGTCTCCTTCAGCTGGTGGAACCTGAACTCACGCTTTTTACCTTGGGACAAAAGCGACAGTCTATATAATGACACAGGGGCTGTTTACACCTGGTATTAAGGGGAGTTTAAGGCTATGTTTACATTAATGCGTTTATCCTTTAAAACGCATTACTTTTGCTACGTTTACGCCTTTCATCTACACTACATCACCGTTTTCGACCCTCATAAACGCTTTAGCTCTGAAGCTCTGGTTGGTGCCGATGCAGCCGAGCTCCGCCTATGTATGCGCTCTATCAGAGCCCGTCTACATTCTCTGACACTCTGCAGTTTTTTGTCAGGTTGACGGTCTAGTGAGTGAGTGAGTGAGTGAGATAGCAGCGTCAGCGAGCATGGCAAATGGTGAGGATCAACCGGCTTCTTTAAGATCGCAAGTTTGGCAAAACTTCACTTTTCCAGTCAGTTACAGTAGTACAGGCAAGAGAGTGGTGGAAAAGACGAGGACTGTGTGTCGGCGTTTTCAGCAGTTGTTGGGTATGTGAGTGGAAGTCACACGCATTTCAGTCAGCTCACACGCCACACCTTGTATTTCTCAGGCTGAGAAGTAGGAGTTCTGTCGAGTTCAGCTGCTTTCAGTTTTTTAAATGTACTCAACTTTACGCAGCGCCAATGTTGCGGAGGAGGCTGATTTCAAATCGCTCTCGCGTTACTCTGACGTCATCCACTTGTCGTTTCTTGCAGCGCGTCATGAAGTCGTACACACCTATTACTGCATGCTACAAGCCTACATTTATTTTTGTTCTTTAGTACATTAATATTAAATAAATGTGCTAAAATGTAATTTAAAAATGTATTCAGGTAACTTGTAATGCATTTGAAACCCATCTTTGTATGAAAGATGAGTACAAGTTTATACATTTTTGTTATACGAGATAGTATGTTAAATGCATTTCAGTTCATATTCACAACATCTCACAATAACACTGATAAGGACACCTATGTTTTTAAGAATATCTTAAGTACTAAAAAAATTCTGCATTTTTGTTTTGCTTTTCCCTCCATTGTACCGTAATTTAACCGAACCGTGACCTCTGAACCGAGGTACGAAGCGAACCGTGACTTCTGTGTACCGTTCCACCCCTAGTTTTAACGATCCGCCAATAGACCATACCCTCGAAGTAATCAGGAAAGTGGACACAAGAGACAAATTAAAACACCAGGGGCCTCATGTATAAAACTGTGCGTGGGATTCTTACTAAAAGTCTACGTACGCACAAAAGCCAAAAATGGCATACACCAAAAATTATGAAGACTTATAAAACAAAGCAATGTTCCCTTTATAAATCACAGATCACCTGCAAGTGTGTGTACATGAATCATCCTAATATCCCACCCTGCAAGCCCATTCTCCCATCAAGTTTGTTTTTTTATAAATCACAACCTTTGCGTGGGAACTGGCGTACGCACGTTTCCAGCCCTGTTTTGTGCGTACGCATGCTTTATACATGAGGCCCCAGGTGTAAACGGAAATGTGTCTCTCTCATCCACTTGTGATCCGATCAACCAAAACGCATCTTACTACCAGGTGTAAACAGAGCCATAATGACATGAGCTGCAATCTGGGTCAGCAGCACTGATCTACATTTTTTTTTTAAAAATGAGTCCTTAATTTATGATTCTAACACACCATTGCAAGCATCCTACCCTTATTGTTTAACTCCTCCTCATCATCACTGAAGGTAGCATCTGTGTTGTCGTAGCAACCATCCTCCTTATCAAGCACATGATTGTCCATCTCCAATGGAACAGATTCCTCCATTTTTACTACATAAGAGACAGCAAGTGTCCAATGTCAAAACATGTCAGACAGGATTTCAATACATAACATCAACTTTATATTTAGGCTGCATCCCAATTTACACACTATAAAAAAACTGCATCATCTTAATACACCCTGTTGTGTACTGTCTGGGTATATGCATTTGGATCAATACCTTTAATTCAACACCTTAAAAAAACAAAAATTGTATACCGTACTAGCACTTCTGATCTACTATTTTTACTCTATTTAAGAATGAGCATGAAAAGAAAGTAAACTGGGGTGCAGCCTTTGATGTGATTGGCTATTAAACACAACGGGGCGGAGCATTGACCTTCTGTGGGTGGGGACGGGGAACTGCAGAACTCTGGGAAGCGTTCTCTCAGCATGGACCGCAGCTCGCGGTCCAGTTTAGGGTTGTCAAACAGTGGTGCTAGGTGACTGAGAGAGAAAGAGAGACATACAGGAGGTTATTGTCTAGACATCACATCAGAATCAGCAGGGACACACACACACACTTTTAATTTAGTGTCTGCATGAGAAACTCACGCCAGGACTCTCTTTTCCATGATGAAGTTGAGAGAGTTAAAGACACCCTGCCGCACTTGAACCTCAAGAGGTGGAAAAAAATTCGGGATGATCTAGATTAGAATGAGATGAAGGGTAAAAGTTAAATTTAACAACATGAAAAAGCATGTTTATTTTTTATAATGTGAAACGGAGCACTCAGTGGGTCACACTTCATTTTATACATCAGGTGTGTCCCAAATCGCATACGTATGCACTATTCTACACCATTTTGTAGTATAAACAGTGTGTGCACATTGAAAATTCCACAAAAAAAAAGTACACCTTAAGTACCCGGATAACGCACTCATTCAACTGAATTAATGCTCAATGGTCGCAGTTTTGCTTACGTAACAGGGCTATCAGACACCCTGAAAGTAAAAGTCAGTTGGGGACATGTTTCATTTTAGTCTGGTGGTGACTGCGGTTATGTTGGGAAATACAAGATAACAGTACCACAGTACCACTGAAAGAATTTGGGACTATACTACTCTTCTAAAATTCATACACTTAACAGTTTACAGGGTGCATATTTTAAGTGCGTTATTTGGGACACAGCTATTATCTCAGAAGCAGAAAAGTTATTGCTCTTAAATTTATTTTAAGTAAATATTATGAATATTTGCTTCCTTACTATAACTTGTAGAGATAATCTGTGCACAAAAATACATTTTATAAGACCGCATAAAAGCCCAAATTTAGTTGTTGATTTTAATTGTGTTGTATTAAAAAAAAATTATATGCATTTTCATTAATTGGAATTGTATTTATTTATGCCAGTACTATCCATTAGGGGTGTAAATCGGACAGTTTATTACGATTCGATACAAAATCGATTTTCTCCTCCAGCAATGCAGTTTTTGACGATACATCAAACTCTTCCTCGATGCGATTACGATTCAATCCGGTTAATTTATCGATATTTTTATGCTATGTGCCTCGTTAAAGGGATAGTTCGGCCAAAAACGATATTAAACCCATGATTTACTCACCCCCAAGCTGTCCAAGTTGCATATGTCCATCGTTTTTCAGACAAACACATTTTCGGATATTTTAGAAAATATTTTAGATCTTTCAGTTGAATAAATGTAATGTTACGGGGTCCAGCCACAGTCCACGACCCCCAAGTCCAAAAAAAGTCCGTCCATCCTTCACAAATTAAATCCAAACGGCTCCAGGATGATAAACAAAGGTCTTCTGAGGGTAATGCGTGCGGTGTTGTTGTAGAAATATCCATATTTAAAATGTTATTAACGTAATTAACTACCTTCCGGTAGCGCCGCCATCTTAGACTCAGGAGAGAGTATTGGCGTAGTGTACGCACTTTTCTTAGTGACGTATGACAAATTCGGAGCAGCAGCAGAGAAACCTGTACGCTGCGTAAGCGCTCATCCTGAATGCGGATGAGTCTAAGATGGCGGAGCTACCGGAAGGCAGTCAATTACGCCAATCAAACTTTAAATATGGATTTTCCACCACAACACCGCACGGACCACCCCCAGAAGACCTTTGTTTGTCATCCTGGAGCCGTGTGGGTTTGTTTTGTGTAGGATGGACGCACATTTTTTGGTCTTTATGGTCGTGGACTATGGCTGGACCCCGCAACACCACATTCAATCAACCGAAAGATCCAAATCATTCTCCAAAACATCCGAAAATGTGTTTGTCTGAAGAACGATGGACACATGCAACCCGGACAGCTTGTGGGCGAGCAAATCGTGGGCTTAACATCATCCTTGGCCGAACTATCCCTTTAAGCAGTAACATTTTTACTTACAAATGCAACCAAAATATAACATGAACATTTAATTAAAATCTTTGAAAATGGCACAATCTCGGTCCCAATTGGAACAACAAACGAATAAAAATACACTTTTTTTAATAAAGAAAAATTAATAATGAGGGACAGCTTATGATGGCAACAGTCAAAGTCTTTTAGTATTTTCTGCCAAAATGTGCAATAGTGACAATCACTAAGGTAGTATAATATAAAAAAATATAGCGAGTAGAAGTAAATAAACAAAAATGCCCTCTTTGGCGGAAATGCGTAAATGGACGTTACGTCAAGGAATGAGGACGTGGAGAGTCAAAATTAAGGTACTTCAAATAGATTTTTTACGTGTGCCATCGATGCATCGGATCGTTAGCAATAAAATCGATGTATCGATCCATATAGATGTATTATTACACCCCTACTATCCATTAGGGCTCCAACTAACGATTATTTTCATAATCAAACAGGCGATTATTTTTCCGATTAATCGACTAATAGGATAAACATTTAAATATTTACTCAATTAGATTTTTCACTTATTATAGCTAAATAAGGCACTAAATTAGGGTATTCACGTGTAAAAGTGTACTTTTAAAAGTGTAAAAGCCACACATTACTATAGAATTTTACTAATATAATATATTTTAATTAAAATATTAAAAAAGATTGTGCAGCGTTTAAGTAGTAAAACATCTTTAAATGGCAAATTGTAAATAAACAAAACGTATTGCATTGTAATCTTTAAAGATGTGTGGATGAGGAAAGTTTGCCACAGATTAATAAACTTATTTTAATCTTAAACTTTGTTATTAACAACATAAACAAGATATATAATGACAGTGATATACATGTGTTGTTACAATAATAAAAACCTTGATTTCCCCTTAACTTAAAACAGATGCTCAGTTTGTAGTTCATTACTATTTTATGACCCCCCCCAAAAAAAACTCACTTAAAAAAACATTTGACAACAAATTTCATAATCGAATATTATCAATTAGTTGTTGCAGCCATACTATCCATCTAATGTGGATAAAATAAGCAAGCTGTTAGATTTGGTTGATAGAAATGGAAAGAGAGAGATTCTCACCCGACACATGAAGTCCAGCAGTGTTGCTGTAATAGCAGGATGGGGCTTCATGGAGTGATGCATTACCAAAATGGCTGGTTCTGAAACAAGTAAAACAAAACATGAATATTTTTTTTTTAAATAACTAAATAAATAAATGAAAAATAAAACGGAGCATCAGTGAGATGTGACTGAATCAAGGCAAACTATGTGGTTTGTGCCAGTTTATGAAATCTGAAACCCTTGCGTCTCTCGTACCAATGTTCATGATGCTGTCTTTCTCTGGGTTGAAGAAGAGCCAGTCGTAAAACAAAGCCAGTTTGGCGTTGGATGCGGCAACATTAGACTAGAGAGAAAGAGAAAGACATAACTTTAACACTGGTGCAAACTCATATACAAAGCATTTATGCGAACAGGTCTGTGAAAACCAAGCTTAGTGATTTAGTTTTTTACATCAAATGATCCTACATGCTGTCAAGAACAATAACTGTGAAAATATAACTTTGATGTCTTTAATATTAACTGAGTAAGGTCATGTCAGAGATTCAAATCAATGAATGAAATCAAACTTTGCCTCAAAATCTCATAATTAGCCAAAACTTGATTTTACAGACAAAAAAATCTGGTCATTCATTTTAAACAAACTGTAGTTTTAAATACATATAAGTTTACCGTGCAGGTAGTCAGCAGCCAACCAATAATAGCCCAGCGTGGCAGAATGTCAGAGCTAAGCACTTCATTGGATGGATGAACCACACCGCATATATAGCGTATGAGGTCACAGCGCAGCGATTGGCTCTCGGCAGTGGACAGATACTGTCTCTGAAACCAGTCTTGATAACGCTTCTGCTGCCCAAATCGAACCTGCAGCAATGTGCGTTCATAAATTTAACTACAAGAAAACAAACAATATTGATACTTAAATAATGATGTGTTAGGTGTGTGTGGTTACCCGTGATGTCATGAACAATAGCTTGGTCTCCATGTCAGGTGTGAGGCGGCAAGCCAGAAACTTGCGTGAAGTTCTAGATGTGAGGAGCTGCAGGATGCCTGCAAGGAGAAATACAAACTTTATCTCTGCACACGCGCGCACACACACACACACGATTCAACTACTGTACACAACTACTCAACACTAACACAAACCTGTGAACTGTGGGCTTAAGTTTTGAGGATTGTGCAGAAAATCTCTCCACAGTAAATCCATCTCAGGAATACGAGCCACATTCTGTAACAGCCGGACAAGATCTCTGCCGATGATAAAACACTCCATGAACTGTTAAAACACACAGTGCGAGCAAACAATTAAACAAACAAAAAACACCATTTACAACAAACTTAACTTCTGTAAAGTAACAATTTTTGGTAGAAAGACCTAGATACTAGGGGTGGCACGGTTCACAAAACCATCGGTTCGGTTCGTATCACGGTTTTATGGTCACTGTTCTCGGTTCTGTACAGTTCCTGTTGTTATTTTTTCTTTTAATTTTTTACACTCCAGAAATGTATTATCTTATTAATGTATTAATTATCCATAATTTAGTATACAGTATTAAAAAAGTTATATCATGTAATCATGCACAAACTGAATTTGACTTTAAGCACATTATTGAGGCCATCTCTGAGGAAAGCCAGGCGAGATTTTGATACAGCAAGAGGGAAGACATTGATGATTTCAACATGCTTTTCATTTATTTAGCAAAAAAAGAGACTGTGTATTGCCATCTACATGAACGTATGCGTCTTTTTAACACACAAAGATAACTTGCATTTATCAAAATGCCAACTTCAGTGTAGCTCTAAGATTTATCACTGAGAGGCTGCTTAAATACTGCAGAGAGTATATGTGGACGAGAGAGAAACATAACGTTTACACCTGTAATATTTAAATCCGTCTCTTTTGTCCACTTTTGTCCCGATTACTTTGAGAGGCAATTTATGAAATAATATCGCGCAACTTTCACACGCTAGCAAAATGAAACTAGGCGGAAATTGTTTTATCAATGAAAGGCTAAAAATAGCGCTGTTCACCGTATGTTCCCGACAGAAGTCAAAAAAGACGTAAAACATTGTGTTCAGTACCTCAGATTAGATAAATGGGCGGAGAGCAGGCGGTCGCGTGTGGCTGTTCGAACACATTCAACCCATTGACTGCAGTTCTATCTATTGTTTTATTTCTGCTGTCATCATAGGTAACATGAAATAAAAAATGTTTTCACACACCAAACTTATACGACGCTGGCGCATCCTCCAACTCCGGCAGACTTCTTTCCCACTTGCCATTTCTACACATAACATGACCTGCAGCACTCACTCTCCACACCAGTCACCTCTTCTTTTACGCGATTCGCGAAAGGGAAACACGCTATCTGAGGTCACATACAGGGCACGAGGCTACATACGTTGCGCATGACATGAACCGTCGATTTTTTCATGAACCGTGCCACCCTTAAACCTTACATAGTGAAATAAAACGATGACCCAAACGCAACATTTTTAAGACTTGATTACCTCATCTGTTAACATGATTTCTCATTCCTGCCTAATTGATGTCCATCAGCGGTTGAGTTAAAGACAACAAATCCCATCATGCCACGCTGCTTCAGAGCATCATTAATCTACGTCAGTGTTATTGTTTTGATTGTGCGCCCTCTAGCGGCGGATTTTACAAATTGTATCTTTAATGTAAATTTTATTTCCATTATTTCCTGTCATAGCTCTATGTTTTCTAATAACCAAACCAAAAAAATACAAAACGATATAGTATATCCATGAAAATAAATTTTACACAAAAGTCAACATAAAAAATGTAATGCTAATTATATATTAAACATGTTATCGGTCCAATAGTAAACAATTTAGTGGACATAAAGAATTAAAAAAAGTATTGTGATGTTTCATAAAATATAAAACACATTTTTTCACAAAATATTATCACAAAATAATAATTTGCTTCCCCCGGAAATTGTTTCCCCTCTCATCCTGTCAAATTGAGGCAGCTTTGAAAATTCCAATTAAATTCCGATTCCACCCCAAAATCCCACCCCCTTTGCAAGTTTATTTCACTACTTCTCCAAAGCAGGTTGCAAATACATTTTAACGTTGACTTCAAGTCCCACTGTGGTAAAAATCAGGTTTTTATTGTTGGTTATATGTCTATGTGGTGTTTTAAGTAAGGGATAATGTAGAGGCAGCCGGTAGTTATCGGGAAATAAGCCCCGACAGTGTGATCAGGACCCGACGCGAAGCGGAGGGTCTTGTATCACACTGAAGGGGCTTATTTACCCGATAACTACCGGCTGCCTCTACATTATCCCGCTTATTACACGGCTACTTGCCACATAAAAAAACTGGACATGAATATGAATTTGAAACATTTTATTGGCATATTTGTTGTAAATTAACATTTTTATCCTTCCGCGAAACTTTGCACAGATGCATAAAATGATCGTAATACCTTATTAAGATCCTCTGCTTCATACTTGTCTGTCTCCATTTTTTCCTCTTTTAGCCAGTCTTTGAGAAGTTTTAATCCCCATTCTGTATTTTTTTGTGTGTTGGCTTCGTAGCTGTCATGCTCTATTTTGTCAAGTTCAGTCTCAGTAAGCTCTCCGTGTCTTGTCGTTGTTCGTTCTTTTATCCACTGTTTAAATGTTTTGTTTTTTCCGTACATGTTAAAATTAATGTCTAAATTTTCCATTCTTAATTGTGGTTGTCCAGTGTTTGTCACAAGATGGCGCCAAACAGTAATCTTTATTGGCGCGGAGCGATTTAAATCGTACAAGTAGTACTGGCTATGCGTTATTACTTTGGAGCGGTTATTATTTGAAAAGAACGAACCTGCAAATGTCTCAACTGACCAATCAGAATCAAGCATTCCAGAGAGCCGTGAAATAATTTGTTTTAAAACAAGCCATGTGCAAAGTAATCATTTAACATCAATGCTGAGTATTTTCTCCATAAAATTAGAGACAGTCTCATTCCCGCAGTTTAAAATCCCCTTGGTTTTCAATGTCACAAAAGTAACCAATAATATCAACATAGTTAAACGCGTGGATCAGTAGCTCAAGTCATAGATCATATGTTTGGATGCTGCTTCAGCTGTGCTTCTGTGTTGCTCACACATTCAGGGTTAGTGTTTTAAACATCAGCGCTTAAAAATTAGTGCTGCAAACTCGCAGTTCACGTATACGTTGTGTGAAACCGAACTTAGCAGTTATGTGCCTGAAACAGCCTTTATTTACATATATAACTATGGTCCGAGGTGGTGCGAAATAGTGGAGGTGGGGACTAATTTGCATATTCATATCAATAGAGACAGAGCTCACTGCGTCATAACCTGAAAACCACGCCCACCGGGGGGGAAAGAATCCAACCGTCTCCATTGACTTTGTATTGAGAGAGGCCGCCTCCTTGTCATTTCGGGCTTATAACAAAAAACAGAATAATGCCTTAAAGCTGCTGTGTGACAATATGTACAGCCAACAAGCCAAAGAACCCAGAAATAAGTTTTTATAAGCTGTCGAGCTCAAAAAACGAGCGTTTACAGACAGAAAAGTGGAAACAGGCAACTTTTCATAGTACTAATATTAGTAGAACTGCGTCCACTAGGGGGAAACGTAGTCGGCGATCCACTTTTTTTCTCCTCAAAGGCAGGGTTTTACGGCTCGACAGTTTATAAAAATGTATTTCTGGGTTCTTTGGCTTGTTAGCTGTACATATTGTCACACATCAGCTTTTAGGCATTATTCTGTTTTTGTTATAAGCCAGAAATGACAAGGAGACGGCCTCTCGCAATACAAAGTCAATGGAGACGGTTGGATTGAATTCCCCCCCGGTGGGCGTGTTTTTCAAATTTGCATAACTGCGCTCTGTCTCTATGTTCCGAGCTGTGCGATTGAGTCATTTGCATATTCATAGATCCGCATATTCACCTCATTTTTCACGACAACAAGGGCGGCGCCATTTCGTTCATTTTGTCAACGTTCTTCCGGCCGCATACATGATGAGCAGCTGAGGCAGTGGCTGAAGGCAACGTGTTAAACTTAAAAAGCTCACTCAAGTGCCTTTATGTTTGTTTCTTACCAATTTTAACGAACGGGAAGCCGACTGAGGAACACCCTTATCCCAAGTAAAGGTTCGACTACGATGTTCCGGTAAATTTAAACCACGCTGGGTGTTGAAAAGGTGGCCAGTTTCAGGTAAGCTATCTTAGCTAACTATGTGCTCGTTCGCCTAAAGTTAGATTTGTGAACTCCGTTCTACAAATACACTTAAGATAAGTAACGTTAGTTTATCAAATGCAACTATTTTGAATGATTTTAATTGTCCACATATATTTTTATATTTACGATAGTACAACGAGATATTATAGTACATACATTACATTATTACAGTAGCCCACGTGATTCCTACAAGTTACCGAGATTTCAGATGCTAGAATGTCAGTTCATTTCTCATTCAGATATTGATAATGACCTATTAAACAACGTATTATTTAACACAGAAGTTAGACGTTGTGTGTATAATGTTACTGTCTCTTTTTAATGCATCTCTCTTACACACACACTGTTGTTTAAGTATGGGTACAATTTATATATTAATTATCATGATGCAAGTTTATTTTAAATACTAACATAAAAAATGTTTATGGTTATATTATTTTCACAGATGCATTGATGTGTAGTGATGCAGTGAACAACTGTGAGGATGATACAATAAACAACATGTTCCTAAACTGTGATGCAGAAACACAATGGGAGGATCCATCCGTCTCTGACCACAACTACACTTTAAAATCACAACTCAACCTGAAGCAACCTACATCTGATATGGGAAAACAATGGTGCGGTTTCCCGGACAGGGCTTATTCTGGTACCAGGCTAAAATGCATATTTGAGCTACAATAATTTAAAAACACCTTGTACTCGCATACCTCAACGAGTGCCATTGTTTTGTCACAAGATGTGCACCAGTCTTGTTTTTTTTAGGGTTTGTTTGTAAAAACTAAAATGTCCTAATATAATTAAGGCCTAGTCCTGTAAACCCTGTCCGAGAAACTGCTCCAATGTGTTGAGCTGGCACAAATGTACAGAAACAACCATCCTTGTCAGCTTTACACAGGGTTGATATTGCATCCATTACACAGTCGCCAAACACTTTACCAGTACATACACCAACAGCTTCCAGAAAAACACTTGGGATCAGCTCCTGATGACTCCGATAAAGCTGCATCTTAATTTATTGCAGGGTGGTCTTGCTGAAAAGTTAGCTGTTTCTTAGTCCATAGTTATTTTTATAAACCTTTACAATGTGACCTGATTTTACATGTTGTAAAGTTACATTAAACCTTCATATGTGATCAAATGTCATGCAGTGATATTAAACATTTACAATGTGAGCTGTTGTGCATTTATATTAAACCTTTACAATGTGATCAGATGTTACCTGCCATGCAGTTATATTAAACCTTTACAATGTGATATGATGCCATGCATTTATATTAAACCTTCACAATGTGATCAGATGTTACCTGCCATGCAGTTATATTAAACCTTTACAATGTGATCAGATGTTGTGCAGTTATATTAAATTTTTACTATGTGATCAGATGTTACCTGCCATGCAGTTATATAAACCTTTAGCCTACAATGTGATCAGATATGATCTGTAAGGAATTTCTTAAACCATATGTGAGCTTTAGATTCCACTTAAAAGGATTTAAGTCTCCTGATTTGAAGGAATAAGTGTTGGCAAGTTTGCAAATGAATTCTATCATGGTACATACCACATAAAAACGAAATAGTTATTGGACTGGCTAAGGTGCACATTTGCTTTAAAAAAGACGAAATCACTGTGTAAATATTGGTAGACATACTTTTAATAATTTTCAATGCTGCTCCATCAACTCCTGACAGGACGAGGTAATTAAATATGCCAGGTTACTTGCCGCGGCCGCTTCATATCGTCTAACCACGAGACTATTGATGGGACAATATAACACTATCCGAGCGTCGTATAAAGTTTTAACCGTGCTCCTAATTTAAAACATTTACAGCAGTAGCGATATTTGTAATTTCGCTAAAGTTATAGTGAACTACAAACAATCTTCTAACCACCAAACTAACTACCGAATGCACTGTGCCATATTAGCAGCGGAAGTCTGTTGACAAAATGCGGAAGAGCGAAGAATTAAAAAGGGGCGTGGCGGAATAAGGTGAATACTAAATGAGGCAAGGGTGTAGAGTTACATTCAAGCTGTTTTAAAGCATGAAGAAATGACTGTGACAGGTCAAACTTTTATATATGCTATTATGATGCATTTAAAATGTGATAAATTCTTAACTACAGGGAGACCTTCATATAAAATCTACCTTGTCCTTCCCCATCCTCTTCCTCTCTCAGTATCACTCACCCTCTCTCTGAGCAGCCCGATGCAAAAGTCCACCTCTCTCTGTCTGAGTGGCAACAGGGTTGTTGTCCCATGATCCACGATGAGCCTCAGATACGTGTAGACAGACATGGCCACCAACATCCCGCTCTTCAGCACCAACTCCCTAGACGTCAGACAAACTGTAATGAAGCAGCCTATAAACTCACCATGTGTCTCATGTCACAAAATGCATAACACCTCTCACCTCTGTTCCACTAAGATATCCAACACGCTTTCTGCTAACCAAATGTTTTTGCTGGAGATATCTCCTCCTGTAGATAAACATAGATCAGATACAGTATAAAGTTACGTTATATATTTATGTTGCATGCGGTGTTGTATACGCACCAGCGATCTGTTTCATGAGCGTCATGAGGACTCCGTCTGCTCCAATGACTCCGCCCTTTACCAGCTCTCTGACCAACCACACCAGCTGCACCACACAAACCGAAGATCATCATAAACCACACATAAGACTGCTTTTTAATACATTAGAAAGTAGTACATTTAGCACAGGCTAAATAAATCATATCAGACCTGCTGACGGCACACGTCCTGTAGTTTTAGAAACTTCTCCATGAGGATCTGGTTGATTTTCATTAATATCACATTCATGCCATCCCGATTCACGAGCGCCAGGTCCCTGTAGCACTGCAGGATAAAACATGACACAAAATGTAAATGAAAAAGCTTCCCGAAGGGTGTGCTGTTATGTCCATGTGTGTTAAGTAGCGTTGTACCCTCTGTGCTTGTGAAGTCTCTGTGAGCAGAAGTGTGAAGAGACCCAGACACACCTCCTCGTGCTGCTGTGGACCCTTACAAACCTACAAACAAAAACCATGATCATAACATGACTTCCCATTATCAGTATACTCATTATAACTGTCATTAATAATGGATTTTATTAAATATTTACACTATTCAGAAATGGCCCTCACTGGTGTTCTTGATTTAATGAACCACAAATATTGTATTGCACATCATCTTTTTTTTCACATTTCATTTGATTGGACAGCAATACAATTTTTATAGCACTTAATAAAAATATTATGTCTTTAATATATGTAGTAAGCCTTTTATAAAAGTAATAATAGCAAACAAGGTTGTGACACGGTTGTGATATAATGTGAACCTGGTACACAAAACCAGTCATAAGTCACATATTTGTAGCAATAGCCATAAATACATTGTATGCGTCAAACATTTTTTAAAACCAAAAATCATTATAATATAAAGTAAAGAAAGATTTTGGTTCATGAAGATATTTTGTACATTTCCTATCATAAATATTAAAAAAATGTATTTATCATTAGTAATATGTATTGTGAGGAGTGGACTTCATTTGGAGACGATTTCCTTAATATTAATTTTTTTTTGCACCCTCAGATACCATATTTTGACATTTTTGTATCTCGGGCAAGCTTTCATATGACGTATACATCTCAATTTTAAAAATTGACCCTTGTGACAGGTTTTGTGGTCCAGGGTCACATATAAGCTGTGCCCCAATTCGAAGGCTGCGACCTTCTAAGGATATATTTTTAGACCGATTGCAGTGTGACTGAAGGCTAGTAAGGCCGTCCCAATTTGAAGGCTGCTTAAAATGAAGCATCAAAATGCATCCTTATTTCTCTGTGCTGATAAGGATACGAAGGATGGATCCTTCACATCGATGCTCTCTCGAGATTCACTGCGCGCCTGTAACTACTAAATATAACAGCTGGATATTTTTTTTAAATAAACATTTAAACCTTTATTTAAAGGCCACCTTCTTTCTGCTCCAATTTTTTAAACCCGAATTAGTGTGTAATGTTGCTATAATAGCATAAATAATACCTGTAAAATGATAAAGCTCAAAGTTCCCTGCCAGGCGATATATTTTCTTTAACAGAACTTGCCTTTCAAAGCCTACAGAGATGGCCGGTTTGGACTAGTACAGCCCTCTATTTCCTGCTTTAATGATGTCATTAGAACAGTTTTTTGAATAAACTCCGCCCACAGTAATACGTCAGTTGCCAGCTAAGCTAACGGTAAGCTTAGAAGCTATCGAATAACAACACACTAAACAAGCAACACAATCACTCGTTACATATTTCTGAAGGAGGGACTTCACTGAACAAGAAAGACATCAGATCGTTTTGAGGACAATGAAAACAGCGTAGGAGTGTGAAGAGACACTCAATCCATGAGACGAGACACAAGATTTGGTTCACAAGAACGAGACGAGATTTTTACACTTTTTAAGAAATCCTCAATGATAAAATAAATGAATAAGAAACTGAAATCACATTATTTTTTTAATGTTTTAACTAATCAAGGACTGGCCCTAACAATTATTTTGCTAACTGATAATGAAGTAATTTGTTATTTTTGGGTAATAAAAATAGACCCAAGTGAGCAATAGCCTTTAAAATTACATAATAACGAAGATGCAATAAAAATTGATTCAAATAAAGTATCAAAACCAAGTTACAAATAAACAACATAACATTAACAAACACATTACATTTGTGGTCTATAAATAAAAAGCATTATGTATTATAACAAATGTCTGCAGGGGGCGATAGTGTACTTGCACGAAATCTCGTCACACCCCTAAAACAGCGGTATAGAGATAAGTAAATTGTGTGAAAAACATTGCGTTTTTTTTTACACGTGAAACATAAGCACATGTTATATTGCGCACTGTAAACACAAACAAAGCTTCAAAAACACAGAAAGAACGGGACCTTTAAATAAGTGTGTATTTAGCAGAAAAAAGTCTGTGTCACTGTTTTAGTATTATATGTTTTGTCTTAATATTATTCAGTGTATGTTGCGTATATTTCTAAGGTTGATTAATTTAATATACTGTTGGTTCAATTCAATTTTTATTTATATAGCGCTTTATAAAGCTATTATTATTATTTTTAAGCAGCTTTACATTAATAGATGCAGGAGAAAACACCGAAAAATTTATCGACAACATAAGCAGCAGAGTACAGGGGCTAAGTTAAACCGTACAAGTTAGCGTAGTAATCAGAGCTGGGTAGATTACTTATGAATTGTAATCCATTACTGATTACGAATTACATGACAAAATTTGTAGTCAGTAATATAATCTCTTAGATTACACATCCTTGGTAACGTAATCTGACTACTTTTGGATTACATTTAGATTACTTTTGACATCTTATAGACAGTTTTATCGGACGCACGTGATACACGTCTGGATCCGAACTTTACTTCCGGTTTCGTTTTTTAATGGTCTGACTAGTTGCTAAACTGATCTCTTGAACAAATGCCTCGTCGAAAATAAGAAATGTTTTGGTTTCCTATGTTATCTATGTGTTGTTGTCTTTTGCTTGTTATATAAATAAACTATGTTTAAAGTACTTCGTGGTTATTTATTTTTAGCGGAGTTTACCGGAAGTTACGTGCGGACCGCGACAGCCGCTTGTTTATGTTGTTACTGCTGAAACCGTCTATATATAAAGAGGGGAAAATATATTCAATTCTTTTTTCACTCCTTCTTTGTAAACTGCAATGTACAGACTTTTACTTCACAATACTAACACTGATTCACTTTGCTATTAGTGTCAACTGATAGTAACACACTGATAAAACAAAATAACTTTTTATGAATTTAAAACATAATTACTTAATTTTAAGTAAATAAAAACAAAAACAGCTACATTACAAAAAAAACTATATTGAATTTCACAAAATTCACTGCAACAATACTGCTAGGTCTTAAATTTCACCTCACAAATAAAACTGAAGTGTTTTTAACCGTGAGTTTCTACAGTCCAGTAAGTTTGATTTTGACATTGGTGGGAAAAAAATAAAATTGTCTTCAGAGCCGCACTGTCACAAACAATTGGTTAAACTTTTTTGTGATGCCAGTAAAAATTCTGGCATGGCAAGTTAAGAACTGAACCAAAATATTTACTCCAGATCTGCTTTACTTTAAATAAAATAAGTAATACATAAAAAACAGACGGACATCAGTGGTTATATGTACATATCGATTCATTGTTTGATCGAAATTATTGCTAGGGACAATTCAGTGTTCCCTGGATATTGGTAGGGACATGTCCCTAGCGTCCCTACCCAAATCAACGCCCTTGCATCCAGTGATCAAACGCTTAGTGCTGCTCCATTTTGCATCTTGTCTAACGTAAGCGGTAGGTAAATTTATTATGAAAAATTTAAAAAAAAAGAGATTTACATTATTGTGAACATCATACTGCCATAGTGTGAATAATATGTAATCATGTAATCCATAAAAAAGTAACAGTACTCTGATTACGAGTATTTTAAAATGTAGTTTAATCCAATTACAAGTACTTGATTTTTGGAATCTGATTACGTAATCCAGATTACATGTAATCCGTTCCTACCCAGCTCTGGTAGTAATAATGTAGCGTATAGAAGGGCTGAAAAAGGGGTTGGTTTAATCTAAATAAACATGTCATATTTTCTTTTTTTTTTTTTAGATTTTTCTGGTTCCGAAACGTCATGCTGTGTCCTGTCGACAGGCGCAGTGGGTGCATAAAGCAGGTGACGCAAATAATGGATCCTCCTGGGTCAAGGCTAGACCGTCTCATTTCAGTTCTCTTCAAAGACCGAGCGTTCCCTTTATGAGGTCGCGTCCTTAGAAGGTCGCAGCCTTCGAATTGGGACAAACATTAGCATGTTGCCCCTGACAATGCCCCATTTACATGCATGACAGCATGGATGCTACTGTAGATGTCTTAAAGTGTGTGTGACTGACAAAAACACTCACATGAGCAGTGAGGGCATCATTGGCTTCTCGCTCTGACAGCCCATTGGTTATTGACGTGGTGATGCTTACACACCTCTCCAGGCGCTATAACACACACATACACAACAAATGGTGAGGTCATGTCAAATTAAAATAATAAAACAACACTGCACATTCAAAGTTGAATTAAGTTCTGTAGCACTTTTCTCAATTTTGCACTGTTGCATGGAAGTAAATACATAGTAAAACAAAATACTAACTATCTCTCTCTTTCAACAGTAATGTTTTTGCATGGTAAAACTAGACTTCTATTGTATTATTGCTTCACTATGACAAATCGTTGTTTTCTAATTTTTGTAAATCGCTTTGCATTAAAGCGTCTGCTAAATGCATGAATGTAAATGCATACATATTGACCACATCCTCATATAAAGAATGGATCAGACACTATCAGCTACTGATAGACATAACATGACAACATCAGTGCATGTGATCAGATGCCCATGTGTCAATTCGGCACTGGTGTATTTATACTGACAGCCTGTATAACAAATGTCTAAAATATGTCAACGAGCTCCATCCGCTTCTTATTTACGAGATTAAATTAAACCATAAAACTAAGTCATCTCCTGCAAATCTAGCAACATGTCAACTTCTCCATCCTGGTCATTCCATTGTTATTATACGAATTTTCCCTTGGTTTTCCTTCACAAAGGTGCGTTAGGGAAGACGTAACGACACGTATGTGTTTGAGGCTGATGGGAATGAGTCGATCCCTACCTCCTCCAGCTCATCTTTGGCATCCAGGCTGGTGGACACCAGAATGCGACCCTGCGCTTTACCCTTAGCCGGCGAGGGCTCCATCTCCTCCCGCCTCGCTGCGCCCACACACTCGGGACCTCGCGGGGGTTAGGGCGCCGTTTTAAACCCTTTTCTCAGTGTTTACGTGGGTCTCGTGGGCTTATGGGATAGTTAACCCTCTCTCCGCCCAGTCCTGGGTGCCTACAGTGTGCTTGCGACTCTTTATTCGCCCCCTTCGCGCGACCACTTCAGTGTTTTCCACAGTGTCCGACTGAAACAATTCGACTTCCGCAGGGCATGGTGGCCTAGCGGAAGTGTTCCGAACGCTGAGGGGAGGGCGGAGCAAAGACGCGAATTTATACCAATGGCGAGCGGAGTCGTTTGATTGACGCAGCAGTTGACCAATGGCGGCGATGGCAGCGTCTCTGAGACTCGTGAAACAAAAAGAAGCCCGTGTACTTGACTGCTTCTTTGTAAACGTGGTTTAAAACTCAAACTTGACTTAGTAAACATTAAGAATTGGTTGCAACAAACGACAAATATATTATTATATCATTAGTTTAAAATACGTTAATTAGAAATTTCATCGCACGAGGGCAGCCTTTGATTACATTTCATGTTCATTTATTAAACAATATATAATTCGCCTTTTTATATTAAGAAAAAATATTTTGATATATTATTAATTAAATAAAGCGTACTTTGTTTTTTTGTTAACAAAAAGCATGTTCAAAATGATTTTTCTTAAAAAAAATTAGGACAACGAAGAACAGCACTCCTATTGATATTATTGGAGTGAAAAAAATGAATGTCTGGACAGTAATGAAAGATCCAGACATTCACTGTGTTAAATAACAATAAAAATTATAGTATACAACATCCCTAAATTATATAGCCTGGTATATAAACAAAGATCAAATACTGCCATGAAATATATTCACAGTATTGTTACAAATGTACTTTGTGATTATAATAATACTAATAAAAAATAAATAAAAAAATAAATAAAATAAATAAATAAATAAATAAATAAATAAATTAATATATATATATATATATATATATATATATATATATATATATATTTAATGATTTATTTATTTATTTATTATTATTAGTATTAGTATTATTATAATCACAAAGTACATTTGTATATATATATATATATATATATATATATATATATATATATATATATATATATATATATAAAAATACAAAAAATATACAATTTAAGTGAATTTGAAAATATCTGCCAATGGGTATATAAGTTTTCTTTTTTTTAAACACTTAATTCAAGCAAAATTTTCTCACCCCATTGGCAGATATTTTAGCTTGTTTATGCAACAATTTCACTTAAATTGTATTCATTTGTCTACAAACAAGACTTATTTTCTTAGGTCATTTTGCTCATCAAGAAAATACATATTGATTTAAGAATTCCTAGATATTTCTACTGAAAATAAGACAAAAATACTAAAAAAGAAACTAATTGTTTGCAATGTAAGCCCAATTTTGTCCCAACACTTGTAAATACAATGTGCATTGCTGTGTTGACACAATCATTTGTTGAAACGACTCAGTGTTATTTATAAGTTATTGTTTATTTTACATAATCTGTCCCACCCACCCTAACAATAACAAAACACAATCTTCTCAAAATGCAATTGAAGACTTTGTAATAATATATAACAATATCAGCCACAGACCCAGCAGCTATCCAAATAACACAGATAAGACGAATACCGCAATGCAATCGTAACTCAAACCCTCCCAAACAGGAAAGCAAATAGAGCTGCTTTATAAAAGACTGTACAGATCTGATATTATCAATCATGATCTTATAACACAGGATGCCAGTCATCATTGCTACAGTTTGACTGACGGTTGTCACAACATCATCATCATGGTGTGAATACGTGACGAGGCAAAACAAAGTCATCAATTTACAACTAAGTGAAACATACATTCATTTTTATTTAAAAAATATAGCGTTGTGAGTTGTGAAGCTTTTAATATCATCAGAAGATTGATGTAAACAAAAATGAACAGTTTACTGTTACGATGAAGTGTATGCAGCATCCGCACAAGAAATGGATCCAAGAGCTTATATTGTTTATATTGAAATGTAACAGCCATGAATCGAGACAGATTTTTATCTGAGACTTGATGACACAGCAGGTGTCATTGCAAAAATGCTTGTTATCTCAGCTCAGACATAAAAGGGTATGGCTGCATAATGTACAGGGAAGCAACAAATCAATCAGAACCTGATATTTCCTTCATACTGGCTGGTTTTCGATGATTTGACAGATTTTTGAAAAACTGTGAACTGGCTTGATGATGTGTAGATGTTGGATGGAATAGGAAAGCTTGCACAAAACTGGACCTCACATTTATGTGTCTATTGATCTGAATCAAAAACTGCTATCGTGCTTATTCACACCTTACTAAAGAAGACAACATGATATCAAAAATAACCCTATTATGCATACCATTCTGGATAAAGGTTTATTCTCATTATCATGAATATTTAACTACTCCACTTTTGTAGTTTTTTTGTCTACGTAACAAGGCGGTGTGGCCAGCAGAAATACTCTTAACCAAAAACATCCTTTATCCCACTTCTTGATGAATATTCAGTTTCACTGAGAAATACAGTGGCCCAAAATAGCATTTGTGAACGATAATGCCACTTAAAATAAACTACACTGCAAAAAAATGACTTTCATAATTAGTATTTTTGTCTTGTTTTCAGTACAAATATAAAAAAAATCTTAAATAAAGATGCTTTTTCTTGATGAGCAAAATGACCTAAGAAAATAAGGCTAGTTTTTTTTTATTTAAGTGAATGCTTAAAACAATCTAGTACTTTTTCTTAAACACTTAATTCACAAACAAAATCAAGAAAAAATTTCATACACTATTAAGCAGATTTTTTTGCTTGTTTTAAGCACAAATTCTCTTAAATTGTTTATTTTTGTCTCAAATTTTGTACTGAAAACAAGACAAATATACTAAAAAGAAAAAAAATCTTAGTATATTTAGTCTTTTATGAATATTTAGTATATTATAGTCTAGTTTTTAGAACAACAATATCAAATGTAAAAATTTTGAAAAATTTTCTTGAACACTAAATTCATGAAAGATTCAAGAAAAATTTGCTTTTTTTGCTTGTTTTATGCACAAAATCACTTAACTTTGATATTTTTGGCCTAGAAACTAGACTTCTTTTCTTGGAACGTTTTGCTCATCAAGAAAAAGCATACTGAAAAAAATTATTCATTGAATTTAATAAAAAATTTTAAGGTAAGTGGTTGCAATCAATTTATTTAAGCTACATTTAAACAAAAAATTTATTTTTTATTTTACTTTACTAATCTTTTTTGTTTAAATGTAGGTTAAATAAATTGATTGCAACCACTTACCTTAAAAACATTGAGTAAATTCAATGAATCATTTTTTTCAGTGCTAAGATTTTCTTCCATGAAAATCATTTTTTTGCAGTGTGTAAAGTTATTAAACCAATGTATTAACAATGTATTAAACCAATTCACAATTATATTTTATAGTTTGCACATGCACACTTCTTAAACACAAAATTTCACAAAAAGAAGTGTTTAGTTTTTTGAGTGTACAGTTAAAAAAAAAAAGCTGGGTTATTTTCAATTAAACTAGAAAACGATTATATTTAACCCAACAATGGATTAAACAACCACCTAGCATTTCAGATTAAAACAACTCAGCATAATTTGAATAACAACCCAATGGGCTGGGTTCATCCCTTTTCGACCCGACGCTGGATTAAAAATACCCCAGCATTTCTGAGTAATTTATAAAAAACTATTTGGACACTCAACTATAAAACAAGAATAATGCTGGATTTACTTAAAAATATAGTATATATTTATAATATATAGTGAATATATGCATAATTGTTGTATCCACTTTTTTAAAGTAAGTTTTACTTGAAATTTTAAGCAGTTGCATAAATGCTTAAAATTCCATGTAATACTTACCTTAGTGCAAAAATGATGCACAATATTTTTAAGTAAATTCAGCCTTTATTTTTTCAGTGTATCTTTATTTGTTTAAGATGCTACTTGGTTTAATATATTTTTTAATTTAATGCATTTTTATATATTTAATGTAATCCAAAAGTCAAAATACATTTAGGACCACTGTATATCACATTATACAAGTTTAATGTATTGTGAATGATGCATGAAGCTGTCATTAAAAGGAAGGTAAGTCCTGCATTTACATGAACACCAAGCATATCTAATACTTGCAAGGTAACCTTTTGTGCTTCTTTTAAGACCAAAATCCATCATCACCTTTTCCTTGCACATTTTTTTGCCTTCTTAATTATATTTGACATTTAAGATTCTGCCTGTGAAAACCCAGCTGAAGGCATTGTTTGGTTTTCTAAATAAACTCATCCGACATAATGTAAAGAACATTCTGTGAAAATATAACCTTGATATTGAGATATATTAAGGTCATGTCAAAGATCGAAATCAAATGTTAATGCTCCTAATCTCCAATTTAGATGATCAGATTTAAGCCTGGATTTCACAGACAGGGTCACATTTATTATTATATATTTGTAATGTACATGATCTTCACCTGTGCTTCCTCTGATAAAAGTAGATCCAGACTGGCAGATGCAGCTGATGAGGTTTAACTTCACCTGTATCCCAGAAAACATTTGGCATGGCTAAAAATGAAAGGAACTACAGCACTGTGTCTCTGCATGATCAATAAAATAAACAACAAAATCAAACACAGATCAAATCTACTCCTGACGACCGGCTTTCATCATGCCAATGGTAGCAACACAATTAAACTCTAAACTCTGAGAACGCCCATCAGATACAGGACTGATGTGATCATTTCATTTAAACAGTCAGCAATCTGCTCAAGTGTAGGTTTTGTCTTGTGTATACTTGGCAAAGTCATAGTGAGATTCCCACGAGTCAAAAACCAGAAGATGGAAAAGACTCCATGTAAGAGTCTCAGATTCCTCTTTCTCAACACATTTTCTCTCATTTCACCTTTTGTCCTGGCGAGTCGAGGTCGATGTGTCTCCACACTGTTCTTATACTCAGTTTAGATGTTTTTGTTTTGTTCTCTCCTCTCATGGGAGCTTTGCTCCTTGTTATTTAGTTTTCAGTCATTGTTAGAGGTGATCTCTCCTAGTAGCCAGTATGTCCTCATCCTTCCTTTGCCCTTCATCTCAACATCCCCCCGGAGCTCCAGCTGGAAGCAGTTTAATTCCTCTAGTACGGCCCGTGTGGCCTCTGACACGTGGATCTTCAAAGCTAGTGGAAGATATACAGTCGATTTAAAAAAAAAAAGCGTATGTAACCCTGCTTTGCCATTATAAGTAAAAATCGTTTCTTTCCAAACAAAACTTATGTTTGAAAACTATAGTATGCTAAACATCCTTACCTTCACCATTAGACTCCATACGTGAAGCTGTGTTGACTGTATCGCCAAACAAACAATAGCGAGGCATCTTCAGACCGACCACCCCTGCACACACAGGGCCTGAACTCACACACACACAGACATGACTATCAGTCGATACTTCCCATTAGTCAGACAAGAATAACCAGAGATGTCAAAGTGCAGAAGTGTTTTCTTGTACTCTGTGTGACACTTACCGCTGTGGATGCCGATACGCAGGCGGAGCTGCTGGTTGGGCCGGTGACGGATCTGGAAGGATCGAACCGCTTCCAGCAAAGCCAGAGACATGCGGGCGATCTCACGGGCGTGGAGTTTACCGTTCCTCACAGGGAGACCGGACACCACCATGTATGCATCACCGATGGTCTCCACCTGGGGGCGCAACAAAGACATTTTACACATTGGTACAGTTTCTGCAACTATTATTTTATAATGCATCATCAAGGTTGTCACATGACACTTCACATTCACAGTGACATGACTTCTTATATAATTCAAGACAAATTTGCTTACCCCATTGGCAGATTTTTTTTTTGCTTGTTTAAAGCTCAAATTACTTTAAATTGTATTTTTTTGTCTAAAAACTAGACTTACTTTCTTAGGTCATTTTGCTCATCAAGAAAGTACATCTTAATTTAAGACTTTTTAGATATTTATACAGAAAACAAGACAAAATACAAAGTAAGAAAGTCCAGATGGAACTATTATTTTATAATGCATCATTAAGTAAGAATACGGTAAGAATATTATTTTAGATTTTTACTCTTATTTAAAATATCCATGAAGAAAATATCCAAATGTTCAAACTCTCAAAAAATGTCTTTATCCAGAGGATACATTTTTAAAAGTGTGTGTGACTTAAATACTCAAGGAAACATACTTAGGAGGAAACATACAATTTTTAATATTATGTTATTTTAAACCCATATAAGAAGTCATCCAAAATTACCCCAGTAAATTTCTGCCATTTTCAGCACTGTGTATACTATGTTCTCGTCACTCTCAGGCACCATATAATACATGAATTGTATATTGACTACATAGGCCTACAAAATGACAAGAAAAAAGCTAGATTTTAACAGGATGGAAATAAAAAGCTGATGCTAGAGACTAAAAATCAGCGTTATTATGTGTAAACAAATGTTTATTTTTGCATTTTGATACACAAATTGTCAAAAAATGGTCCAAAGTGGTCACTGAGGCAGTATCTTTTAAAAAGGTGCTAATTAATGTACGTATAGAAGTAAGGAAAAAAGTATTTGAACACACTGCTATTTTGCAAGTTCTCCCACTTAGAAATCATGGAGGGGTCTGAAATTGTCATCGTATGTGCATGTCCACTGTGTGAGACATAATCTAAAAAAAAATCCAGAAATCACAATGTATGATTTTTTATTTATTTGTATGATACAGCTTGAAATAAGTATTTGAACACCTGTCTATCAGCTAGAATTCTGACCCTCAAAGACCTGTTAGTCTGCCTTTAAAATGTCCACCTCCACTCCATTTATTATCCTAAATTAGATGCACCTGTTTGAGGTTGTTAACTGCATAAAGACACCTGTCCACCCCATACAATCAGTAAGAATCCAACTACTAACATGGCCAAGATCAAAAAGCTGCCCAAAGACACTAGAGACAAAATTGTATACCTCCACAAGGCTGCAAATTGTCAAGCAGCTTGGTGAAAAAAGGTCCACTGTTGGAGCAATCATTAGATAATGGAAGAAGCTAAACACGACTGTCAATCTCCTCCTGGACTGGCGCTCCATGCAAGATCTCACCTCGTGGGGTCTCAATGATCCTAAGAAAGGTGAGAAATCAGCCCAGAACTACACGGGAGGAGCTGGTCAATGACCTGAAAAGAGCTGGGACCACCGTTTCCAAGGTTACTGTTGGTAATACACTAAGACGTCATGGTTTGAAATCATGCATGGCACAGAAGGTTCCCCTGCTTAAACCAGCACATGTCCAGGTCCATCTTAAGTTTGCCAATGACTACTTGGATGATCCAGAGGAGTCATGGGAGAAAGTCATGTGGTCAGATGAGGCCAAAATAAAACTTTTTGGTCATAATTCCACTAAACGTGTTTTTGGGAAACAACCTCCTTCCCTCAGTTAGAGCATTGAAGATGGGTCGAGGCTGGGTCTTCCAACATGACAATGACTCGAAGTACACAGCCAGGATAACCAAGGAGTAGCTCTGTAAGAAGCATATCAAGGTTCTGGTGTGGCTTGCCAGTCTCCAGACCTAAACCCAACATGTGGAGGAGTGGGCCAAAATCCCTCCTGCAGTGTGTGTAAACCTGGTGAAAAACTCCAGGAAATGTTTGACCTCTGTAATTGCAAACAAAGGCTACTGTACCAAATATTAACATTGACTTTCTCAGGTGTTCAAATATTTATTTGCAGCTGTATCATACAAATAAATAGTTAAAAAATCATACATTGTGATTTCTGGAATTTTTTTAGATTATGTCTCTCACAGTGGACATGCACCTTTGATGACAATTTCAGACCCCTCCACGATTTCTAAGTGGGAGAACTTGCAAAATAGCAGGGTGTTCAAATACTTTTTTCCTCACTGTATGTATACATTTGTTACCAGTATGTACCTGAGGTACTATTATATTATGAACTCTTTTGGACTAGATGTGTACTTGTTGAAGGGGTACCACCCAGTAGCGGAGTGGCCATCGGGAGAGTCGGGACATTTCTTTGACAAAAAATATTTTCAAATGAACTGTATTCTTACAGTTATTCAAAGATGCACACATTATTCCGGATATGATTTGAATATTAGACGAGATAATATAACGGCAATGCACGTCTCATATGCCATTAAATATCCACATAACTTAATATGACAGCATAATGAAATGAATAAAAAGACAAGGAAGCAGGATTGGCATGTAAATTGTATTATTATTAGCGGGAAAAAAGGAATATTACTGAAATAAACTCTGAGGTAATGCGCCAAACACGTTAAAATAAATAAGCAATAACCGTGGAAAAAACATTATTATCTCTCAAAACTTTATATGACAAAAATTATCTTTAAAGGAAATATTCTTACAGTTATTCAAAGATGCACAAATTATTCCATATTACTCAGTTTATGAGCACCTTCATCTCTGGTCTCGCTCTGTTATGTAATAGCTGATTGAGGCGCGCATCTCCGTCTTTCAACCAGGTATCATTTTGTATAGTTACTCATTTAGGAAAATTAGCCATGATTAAATGATTTTATTAATATTATGAAAATGTTTTTTTTTTTTGGGCAAATTGATTACGATTTGTATTACCCTAGTTTTACTACAAATAGGCTACGAGACATTTTTTACCACGGAGGGCCGGTGGTATACGAAATTTCCCGGTAGATTTTTTTGGTCCCACTCCGCCCCTGGTACCACCCCAGTGACAGCTAGGGCATTTTTTTTAGCATTTTTTAAACATTTTTTTTCTTGTTCATGATCCAACTTATAGCACGGCTGTTTACCTCATAAGTAAGATAAGGAACATTAAATATTTCTTTGAAATATTTTATTAGCTGATTTTTAACTAATACAGACCATCCGCAAGGAAAACATGTTTAATTTCGGTTTTAAGATAAGACAAGACATTCAAATGTCACGAACACACTATTTGGTTACTCATTTGTAAATATAATGTTATTAAAATACATATTTATATTTAATTTTGTGTAATATTAAATTGTACCTTTCAAAATAAATTGCAGCATCCGGGTTACCATGTGTCATTAGTTGTCATGATCCTGTCAGCTTTGCATATCTTTGTTTTGTGTGCCAGGGTCATGACAGCCTTCACTGTTGTCTTGTTTTTGTGTGGAGAGTCACGTGGCTTGTGTTTTTGTGTGCGTTGTGCTCTCCTATCACTAGTCTTAGCCCCGCCCCTGTGTTCCTGTTAATTATTCTTTATAAGTTTACACTCTTCACCTCCGTGTCCTCGTTCCCTAGTTTAGTTCTTCCCTATTTAAAGCCATCGCTTTTGATGGTGTCGGATCATTGTGTGTGTCCCGCTCGACACCGTCATGGGTCCTGCCTGGTTTTGCCCTGACATATTATCAGTTGTATTCTTGCCTTGTTTACCCCCTCAAGGGTGTTTTTGTTATATAATAAAAGTATTTTTGGTTGAGAGCTGTCTGTGCTTGGGTTCTGTCCTCCCCTGCTCATGACATTAGTTTTCAGCAATTGTTATATGGGAATAACAAACATGTAAATGTTGCGACTGGCCAATCAAAATCAGACAGTTCATTTTGAGAGAACATGCATTCAGCATTACAGGAGTGACTGTGTCACTGAATAGCTAGTAAAGATAAAGACTGTCCCTAATTACCTTGTAGACGTCAAAATTGTCGATGATGGCATCAAAGCAAGTGTAGAGATCATTGAGCAGCGTCACCACCTGTTGCAATAGATAATCTGTTTTAACTAAGTATTCAGTGTGTCTGCTCAAAGAGCGTTTAGTAAATGAGCCCTGTTGACCTGCATTGGCGTGCTCTCAGCTGACAAGGCAGTGAAGCCCACAATGTCACTGAAATAGATGGTGACCGAGTCAAAGGCTTCAGCCTGGACCATCTCACCACGCTTGAGCTGCTCCGCCACTGAACTGGAACACAATACACAAAGAGTTTGAGAAAGGGCATGGACATTAAAAATGTCATTAAAACTAGAGATAATGTGTGTCTGGACTTACTGTGGGAGAATCTGATAGAGCAGAGCTTCAGCTTTACGTTTCTCTTCATGGTACGCCTGCGTCCTCTCCTCCACCAGCTCCTCCAGGTTATTGGCGTACTGCTCCATACGAGACAGGAGGTTATCCAGGATGTTAGATCCATACCCACTGTTGGGCAAACGCAAAAGATGTCTTTAGGTTTAGTGAACCTGGGCTCAATCCCAAGAAACACACATTCATACCATCCATACCTTAAATGCATTGTGAGTTACTTTGAATAAAAGCATGTGCTAAATGCATAAAGTCAATTCCTTGGCATATGAGGTCTTAAAGGACAAGTTCGGTATTTTACACTTACAGCCCTGTTTTCAGATTGTTTATGATGAAATAGAACGGTTTTGACTGAAATTTGGACATATGCGGCTGCCCCGAGAATTTTCGGGTGTTTGTTGTATGACCTCCCACCTCTACAATGCCTGTATAGGTGCACTGGAACAATCCTTCCTAAAATGCATTAAACTTTTGTTTACAAAGACATGAAACTCAGCGAGTGGTCAGGGGTGTTCACTGATATGTTCACACAAAAATCGCTGCAAAAGATGCTTTCCAACAGGTTTTATCGTAGTTTTTGTCCAACTCCATTGACTTGTATTAGATGTGCTGTGAGGTACGGTATTACTCCGCCGCGGGGAACCTTGTTTGTATTCTTGCAATTGGCAAAGGCGGATTATCGCCACCAACTGGGCTGGAGTGTCTATTATTCAAGCTCTTAACAGAAGAATGTACGGGTGTGAGGCGTTTGAAAAAATAGGTCCTCAAGATTACAACAAATGCTAAAACAGCTGTTGGAAAGCATCTTTTGCAGCGATTTTTGTGTGTGCATATCAGTGAACACCCCTGACCACTCGCTGAGTTTCACGTCTTTGTAAACGAAAGTTTAATGCATTTTAGGGAGGATTGTTCTAGTGCACCTATGCAGCAATTGTAGAGGTAGTGGGTGATACAACAGAAACCGAAAATTTTCGGGCCAGCATCATAAACAATCTGAAAACAGGGCTTTAAGTGTAAAAAACCGAACTTGTCCTTTAATAGCTATGTGTGAGGTACCGGTTGTTCTTGCGGAGCAGAACTTTAATCTGGTTGAATTCCGGTCTCTCGTTGACATCTTCGGACCAGCATCGCTGCATCAGCTGACCCATCTCTTCACTGTGGCTCTGGGGACACAGCATCGGTCGCAGGTATGGCCACTGGCCCTCTGATACACGCTCAATGATCTCTAAAAACACATTAACAGTTTATCTTTAATAAATCAAATCTTTAATGCTTTAATGAACATTCTCAACATTTTCCTCAAATTGTTAAGCTACAACTATTAAATTAGATAAATGCAGTATTTTTACTTGTACTCTCACACATTTGGAGTTAGACACATATAGCATTGGAAACAGTACAGGGGATCGCACACCGGCCGCCCAGCTCAGCGCCGTTCTAAAAAAATCAAACACATTGTTTTCTATGAGTATACGCACACCGGTGGCACCTGTCCGCGCTGCCCAGCTGTGACTAAGGAAGTTGCTCAATTCCCTGTCGCGCCACTCAAATAGTTTAACATTAAATAACATTTTATTTGTCCCAAATCATTTATGATTAACATAGCCTGCTAATGTATATTTTGCATCTTGAAGTAAACGCTATATGACTAAGCTCATGCTATTTAATGTGCACTTCCGGTTTACGATACCTCCGAGTTGTCATAGATGAGTCAGGGTGCCCATGCTGACCCCGGCCACTGCCGAAAGCGCCTACAATGGGCACCTGAGCATCAGAACTGGACCATAGAGTAATGAAAGAAGGTGGCCTGGTCTGATAAATCACATTGTCTGTTAAATCACGTGGTTGTGCGGATGCACTATGGGAAGAAGGCAAGCCGGAGGAGGCAATGTGATGCTTTAGGGAAAAATTCTGCCGGGAATCCTTGGGTCGTGCCATTCATGTGGATTTTACTTTGACATGTACCCCTACCTAAGCATTGTTGCAGACCATGTACACCAGGGGTCTTCAACTACTTTTCTTCAGGGGCCAGATTTTAAAATTGTAAATATGACGCGGGCCAAACTTTTACCCCTATAGTTACTTTTGATATATGTTTTACTTTTACCATATATGTGTGTGTGTTGTTGTCGATTTTGTTACTTTTGTTGTAGTATATTTGAAAAAACATATTAAAAACATGCATTTAAAAAAAAAAGAAATTTAAAAGCCTTTGAAATACTGAAAACTCATATTTTCTTTATTAATATTTAAAAACAATTGCTGTTTAACATGTTAATAATAAAAGTGTAAATTAAAAGATCAACACTCCTAAACATATTTTATAACTGTTTTTACTTTCATTAATTGTTACATGTCAAGTATTCACAACATATAGCCAGTCTTCTCCTAATGACTAAAATTGCACTACATGTTTTCTTTTTTAATATTTTATAGATATATAGGCTAAACAGCCTTTCCGTTGTACATTACATACAGATATAACTGTTGGGAGTTCGTCCCCTAGTGGCAGTCGTAATGAAAATGTAGTTTAATCGTAAATCTGTCATGGGAGAGAACCTTTAATCTACGAATATATGTATACTTAATAATTTACTTACCAGTAATTAAAGTATTCAAGTGTTACTGATAAAGTAAAACAAAAAATAATTAATAATTTTAATTTCGCACACAGTTTTGATTGGAACACACCGAAATACATCACTTCCGGTCGCCGCGTCACATGCGGTGTAGTCGCATAAGTTTATTTTCTTTAAAGCATCCAAAGCTCGAACTGGATCAGATAATTACGCACCCGTAGATGGTTGGCACCCCACACAGCCCCTTTCTGTGTTGTCTTGTACAGTGGAAAGGTAAAAGTAACCACGCTGAATTTAAATCAGACTATGGTCGTTTCTCAATAAGGCTGCAGCCTCCGGAGGTCGCATTTCCAGGCTGCATACGTCATTAAGTCTTATTTCAGAATTTTAACAATTATAAAGTTGACTATTATTCTTAGTTAATCGTGAATTTTTGTAATATACTTATGATTTGTGAATGTAATGCTCAGTTAACTTAAACTTGATGATGTATGCAGTCTGCACATGCGACCCCCGGAGGCTGCAGCCCTCCGACCGAGAAACGGCCAAAGGTGACCGGTGGGCCGGATAAAGATGATTGGCGGGCCGCACTTGGCCCACGGGCCGCCAGTTGAATAGCCCTGATGTACACCCTTTCATTAAACGGTATTCCCTGATAGCACTGGCATCTTTCAGTAGGATAATGTGCCCGGCCACAAATCAAAAATGGTTCTGGAATGATTTGAGGAATGGGTCAGAGCTGTTTGGTGGCAAAAGGGGGACCTACAATATTAGGCAAGTGGTCATAATGTTATGGCTGATCGGTGGCCCGAAACCAATAACAAAACCTCATTCAGGTCCAAAGACAACATGAATCCAAAGACAACATGACCCCTTTAACTATGGTACAGTCCCTGTAACACATTGCCAGTCATGGCTTATTCATTTACTCGTCCGCTCATTCTAATCTTTATTTTAATTACTCTTCCCACATTATGGTCCCATATGTTTGTCTCCTGCTCACAGTGGGACCTGATAATGACTGTATGTCTGGTATTCTCTCATTACTGCCTCTGACTCCCTGTAGAGCTGGCACAACTCCAGATAAAACTCATGTTGTGGTAATTATTTTTAATGCAATCATATCTCAAGCCGGGATTCCAACATGGGTCACGGAAATTGCGTCTGCACCATATATAAAATATTAAAAGAAAAGAGCCTTAGAAAAGTGATGCATAGTATTAGTGTGATTAGCTGCACAATCATTATAACACAAACACATTTTTTTAAAGAGCACCTATTTCAATGCTAAAAAACGTTATTTTGTGTATTTGGTATAATACAATGTGTTTGCGTGGTTTATGGTTAAAAAAAACACATTATTTTCCACATAACGTACATTTTTGTAGCTCCAGATTTCACTCCCCTCCTGAAACGCATGGATCTGAAATGCTCTCTGTCCCTGATTGGCCAGCTAACCTGTAAATTCTGATTGGCCTGAATTTGACGCTCCTTACCATGTTTGAAAGATTCGGTCACAATGCAATGCTAACAGGAGGTAACTTACAGGCTGTGAGTCTGAAGCGGGAGGAATTATGATAATGTCGGTCTTGTCTACATCACCAATCCCAGCAAGTAAACTGTTGCCTACAATCTGTGTGTTTGTTGTTGTCCAAGAAAAGAGATTACATTGGAGACAAATAACTCACTTCATAGTTTACTTTGGGGTTTGTACCTTTTGCATATCGTTAACATGTACTAATACACACTTATACACCAAAGGAAATGCATTTATGATTCACGTCAAATTTCGAATGAGAAAGCATAATGAGGTAACAACACCTGCACTTGCTAAGCTGCAATATTCACATATCTGACCCTGTCTGTGAATTTCAGCCTAAAGTCTCATTATCTAATTATAAGATAAGTTTGATTTTAAAAGAACAGCTTAGAGATTCTGTAAAATATCATCTTTTATGTTTCAAAAGGTGAATTGTTTTGGATTTTAAAACATATTTGATGCAGTTATGTGTGACCTCTGACCTTTGGGGCTATGAGAAGGTCCCTCAAGGTAAAAGACGCCCTTCAGTAGGGCGAGTTCCTGCAGGATAATGCCAAAGCTGTACACGTCTCCCTTTTGTGTTCCACATGGAGGTGGGCTTTCAGCACGAAGGAGCTCAGGGGCCGTCCAAAGCTTACCTACAAACACAGACCATGATGTTACTTCGAAACGTTTACGTATCTGCATATCTACGCTGTCAGGAAAAAAGGTTTATAACTGTACCTTTTCTGTCACTAGGGTGGTACCCTAAATTTACGTTTTGTACCTTTACAGGTACACTAAACATAATACAATGTTATATCTTTTTTTTACATGACTGGACCTTAATGATTAACCAAAAGGTACAACATTTCAATGTGTTGTATACTCATAAATGTACAAAAATGAGCTTTTGAGGGTACCACCTCACTGACGGGAAAAATACTTTATTTTTTTGACCATGTATGTGTTGTTTAAAGCCACCAGTACTCACGTGCGTAGTAGGCGTACGTGTCTTCCAAGTAGCTTTCTTTGCGGAAACTTTCCAGACCGTAATCCGTAATCTTTAGCACAAAGCGGCTGTCTACCACGCAGTTGGAAGACTTCAGATTGCCGTGGGAAATGATGACACTGTTGTGAAGGAACGCCATTCCCTGAGCGCGGAGAGATGACACTCTTACAAAGGCATATGACAGCATGCATCATATTTACCAACAAGAGCACAAATATTAGACTCTTTTGACACTGCTGTCAACCACATCTTTCATGTGGTTTTTTTTTATTTTACAATTGACTTTAAATATAAAATGCATTTCTTAAAATCACCTCTATAAAGTGTCACAATAAAATCTGACAAAAAAAAATGTTAAAGTCATTTCAGAGAATTATTTCTAAACATATTATAAATGTATTGCTGAAACACGTTACGAATACCGTGAACTGTGTAGAACTGAATTGTGGAGTTACACCATTAAACAGTTTTTCTGTGTTCATGATTATTTGGGCGGGGCTTAAATGAGCACCTAACACAATGCAAGCATCCATTCAGGTTGTAGCTGTATTTGACAATTGAGAGATACGGTAGCTTTCTTGCGAGTCGGTGTGGTTTCGGTGCCAAAAGTGGACACACCCCCAGTGTTTGAAAGCAGAAATGCTGCCTATTTTTCCAAGATTTTAATAATTTATTTTATTGACTTGGAGCTTTTATTAATAATTCAGATTTGTCTGGGTGGTTAATAACACATTTAATATTGAACTTTAAGAAATTCAATAGAAATTTAAAACAGAGAAATGGCTTTATTACAGCAAGACATATGAGATTCACTCACAATATAAGAATTTCTGATAAGACTTTCTCACCTTAACAATGTCATTGATCAGAGAATACCGAAACATCCAGTCAAGAGTGATTCCCTCACTTTCCATAAGATCCTACAGGTCACATGCACAAACACACACACATTTAAAAAGACATATATCAATTAAATTTACTCATAATAAAATGTGTTATTGACATGTGTGGTTTCTGTAACAATGACCGCTTTGTATTTTTCGTCTGTTTTGGCTGTGTGATTATGTTGGGACAGCACTTTTCCACTGCATAGTACGGCTCGGTACAGCTCACTTTTGGGGGGCGTCATTGCTAATTGCAAGATTAGCTTACCCTTGTGCGCCGCCAAGCAAACCAAGTGAAGTTGTCATCTGCACTTGTTGTACGAGTTCCCAAACTCCCTTTATAGCAGTGAAAAACATCAACATGCTGAAAATCACAAACACCATTCCATCTACATGCTCCATTGCTCCTGTTGTGTGTTTGTTTGTGTCGCATTTACTAAAACCTCATTCACACAGCACTTTGGTCCCAGAAAATACCTGTATACCACAACAGGCAATGTCTGCAAACTGGACTGAAGCAGATATCAGGTAGATCGTCACTAACGCTGGATTTCCACCAACTGCGAATTTGTTGCAGAGCGACTGCGTGCTGAAGTGACGAGGACCCATGAGGTCTCGCAAATTGACGTGATGATCGCGCGACATCTAGTTCTGTCTCCGCCCATTATGACGTTAAATTATGACGTTTTGCTGGACCAGCCCAGATCATGACACAAGATCTCGCAAATTCAGGTATGATCACGGGGTAAGTTACCTTCAGGGTTCCCACACCTTAGTTAACTTCAAATTCAATAACCTTTTAAGGACTTTCCGGGTCCGATACCCTTAAATTCAAGGACTAAATGCGGGAATACATTTCAAGTGAGAGGAAGGTTACATTGTTTTACCTTTAAAGATACATTGTTACAGTTCCCTTTTGAGGGAACTGGTGCTGCGTCACTGCGGTGACACTTTGGGGAAGTCTCCAAAGATAAGTGCATCTGAATGTGTATATCAAATTCAACCAATGGTGAGGCTTAACAACAAAGACGCGGGAGCCAGGAAGTATATAGCTATCTGAAATATTGCCAAAGACGGTGTTACAGGGACGCAGAAAGTATGGCAAGGGAGACGCAGCGTCTCGTTCCCTTCTAAGGGAACAACAGTTACATACGTAACCCGAGACGTTTTCATGTGTCAAACACAACTATGCAAAAAGGCATTTTGGTATCAACATTCGCATACAGAAGATAAAAGCATTTAAAGTGAACAGTTTAGCACATGTGTGCTTAAAAAGTCTAGAATTTTAATGATATTATCCTACACTACACAGGAAATAATGGATTTTTGTCCCCAGAAAACTTTCAATGACCTGTATCTATGTATGTATATTTTCAAAAACTTCCCAGAGCCTTGAATTTTCTCAAAAACTTTCAAGGATTTTAAGGACCCGTGGGAACCATGTACCTTAAATATTTTATGATGCTTCTTCTGTTTAAAAAAAAGCATTTATGTGTTCATGTTATTATTACCAAGTACAACATTACCACAATACTCTTGCATGTCAGCATGACATACACACGCTATTTATAGATCTACACTCTTGAAAATAGGCACTTGTTACTAAAAAGGTTCCTCACAGAAGCTGGGTTTCCATCAGCCTGATTTAATGCACATTTTAAAGTATCTCATAGAAAACGAGTAATGAAAACGCCAAATTTCAAATAAAAAGTCCCTTAATTCGCAAAAAACATTTTACGCTCGCTTGAGGTGGTTTTTGACTTATGCTATAAAGAGTAAAACCAGGAGGTGTAAACGCATTTGCCTTAATAAATTCAGACATTAAACCCACGAGACTGATCATCTAGCTGTTTCCGCTGACGTTGTCTTTACCATATATGGGGATCAACGTCATCGTAATGCCCTTGCTGCTAGTGCCTGCATCAAAAATGCTGCATTTCTTCTTTTGTGCACAGCATTAAAGCTGCCGTCGCAACTCTGGAGGATTGAGCTGATTTTAAATGTTTACAATTTCATGCCCCTCGCCCACTACCACCGAGCAACGTCCCTTCGAGCTCGTCCTCGTCAGTGCGTGTGCACCAGTATTATTGTGAACGCATACTTAGCAAGAATACTTTGATTACTTACATAACACTCAGAAATACAATCAATGGTTGACAAAGCACTATTACTTGTCGAGAAGAAATGTGGCAAGCTCTGCATCCAGCTTGAACCTTTTAAAATCTCGTAGATTCATCCACATTTCAAATGCCGGTCCGATCTTAATGCTAGTTTTATTACGGGCACGGCCTCTTTCTATCTTTGTTTCCTTGTTTTCACTGGTTGTTTTCCTAGCTCTGGTTGTTAACCGAGGAATAGGGAGTTTGTTAGTGAATGTTCTCTGCGTTTAATCCAACACACCTGTGAATTTCAGGCGGATGCATGTGATATTGGCCCAATTCAAAGGCTGCAACCTTCTAAGGACGTATTTTAAGACCGATTGCGTCACAGTAGCGCGACTTGAACGTCCCAATTCAAAGGATGCTTAGAATGAAGCCTCAAAATGCTTCCACATTTCTCCGCAATGTTAAGGATAGAACGAATGGATCCTTAACAGCCGAGGATACCCCAAGATTCATTGCGCGCCTGCAACGGCTGCATATAACGGCTGGATATTCTAAAATAAACAATTAAAACCTTCATTAAATAAAAGTGTGTATTTATCAAAACATTCTTGTCACTGTTTTACTATTATAAGTTATGTTTTTGGTTAATAATATTATTTTTATGATGCATATATTTCTAAGGTTGATTAATTTAATATACTGTTGAATAGTTTAATCTACATCAACGTGTCATATTTTCTAAACTAAATTAATATTTTTCTGATTTCATATTTATTTTAACAAGTCAGAAACGTTTCCGCTATGTCCTGCTGACAGGCGCGTGCAGCAGGTGACGCCAATTATGGGTCGTCCGAAGGTTAGACCATCTCATTTCAGTTCTGAGGCTGCCACCTTGAAAGACCGAGTGCTCATCTTTAAGGTCCCATGCTTATAAGGTCGCAGCCCTTGAATTGGGACACAGCTATTGTAACGGGCGCAAGGGGGAGGGGGGATCTGTGGAGCGTGCAGGAACTGTGATTGACAGGCATATTTTACACAGCCCTGCGCTGATTGGACCAAATGAACCGGCCTGCGCTGATTGGACCAAATGAACCGGGAGCGGAGGATTTTTGCAAAACAAGTAACAGGCTCTAGATGGAGCTAGAAGCGCAGATTTTTTTCTTAAACTGTCTAATTTATGTTGTTTTATCGGAGCATAGTGTTGGTTTAAGTTTGGCAATTACAAACGTTCACTGCTAGAAATGTATAACTTGCCAAATGGTAACTAAATGCAGTCCTGTGTCCATTTTCAAAGCGTATCTTAATTTATTTACTATTGGTTACTAGGTTACCAATACCACCGTCATTCGCTCAAACAACTTGATGGAAACACACCTAATTGGCATTTGTTTGTTTTTCTTTTTTGCGAATTTTGAAAAAATACATGAATGTCGTATGTTCACCTGCAGGCTTCCCCGTGGGCAGTACTCAGTCAGGATGCAGATGTTGGGTGGGTCTATGCAGGAGCCTATGAAGCGCGTCAGGTGCTCGTTCTGAACGTCACGCATCTATAATACGAGAAGTGGAGGAAGAACAGAGTAGCAGGGGGGAGGGTTAGGTTAGCTTCTCGTTTCCATCACACCCGAGCTATTAATATCTCCCAGAAGAACATCATATAAACGTAATTATGATGAAGGCACCTGGCAAAAGGCAGAAAGGGCACGGACGCACACTTACGTGTTTGAGTTCAAACAGCACTTTCCTGGTGAGCTCGATGCGTTTCTTGTTGACATACTTAATGGCCGTTATGTTTCCCTGGAAAAGAGACATCAGCCACATTAGTTTCGGCCTGATTGCTGTTGTGAGCTTCAGCAAAGAGTTGGAGATCTTTAGAGAAGGACTAAAAACGCCTCATTGGTTCAGACAAGACAAGAGCAACATAATGCGCTAATTAAGCGCCATCCAAATGAATAGGGAATGATGACGTGTGGACATGAATTGAGTTTGTGGTCTCGGATCCTGTTTAATTGGAGAGAAACCTGACGGGCGTATGACACACATGTCTTTAATGCTGGTATAGAGATTAGACCTTCTGCTTTATTGTTTCAGCATTGATTTCGATTGTGAATCTGCAGTAGTTACATTGCAGAACATTTTTCCAAAAGAAAAATTATTTCGGACAACTTTGTCGAACACTATATGAGGATGGTTTGAAATAGCAGAAAGAAATCACAGATATCTGTGAAAAAATCTGAATGCTTTATAAGAAATGGAGGGCAGTAGGTAAACAGAGCTTTTCTGGTCCAGTTTTGCACATATTGCAATATACATCACAAAAAAAAATAGCTCAATGTTAGCAACCCACATTATCGTGTACGTACCCCTACCCAGTCTCACGAAATTATGTACCTATAGTCACGTAATTTTTAAAATATTTTTCGTGATATTGTCACGAATTTCCATGTTTTTTCGTGATCCTATCACAAATTTCTGTTTATGTGTCATTATCATGTATTGGTTACTCAACTGTTTTTCCTATTTTCAAACCGTTGTCGCTTCGCACTTTAAAAATTGGTTTATACAATTTTTTCTGATTTATTTTTTATATTTTCTGATTTTTAAACCATTGTCACCTGGCGTTAGGGTTAGATTTGGGTAAGGATGTCATTTTATGTAAATCTAACCCTAAACCAAAGTGACAATGGTAAGAAAATAGGACTAAACAGTTGAGTAACCAATATGTAATAATGACACATAAACAGAAACTTGTGATCACAAAAAACGCGGAAATTCGTGACAGTATCATGACAAAAAAAATTGTGTGACTAGGTACGTAATTTCATGTGACTGGGCTGTGTACCCTATCTATTTTTCAAAAGGCCCAAGGCACTCTTTAGGTACAAATGTCCTATTTGGGTATTGCCCCAGTGACAGCTTTTGTACCTTTTCTGAGAGTGTACCAAGTGAGCCACAGGAACATGTAGTACCTTATAGTAGCCGGTTTTTGCGTAGATCTGAAAGTTTCCTTCCATGGTCAGCAGTGAGCCATAGTTAGAGCCCCTCTGCAAGCAGTATGATTAAGACATGAGTATGTTTAGGTAAAACACTCGTATCGTAATACTATTGAAAATGAAATGTTTGTCTTCTCTCACCAGTGACATGGTGAGTCTGCTGCAGGCTCTACGCAGGCTCTTTTCTATGTTACTCATTTGTATGTCCTCCCAATGTACCCGCCACAGCTGAGCGGCCAGCTCGTTTTCCAGCTTCAGTTTCCTGATGAACAAGGAGCGAGAGACAGAGAGGGAGGAAAAGAGAGAATAAGAGAGAGAGAGAGAGAGAGAGAAATAGAGGTATAAATAAGCAGAGGAAAAAACAATGGGAGGTGGGGTGCAATGGGGAGAAAGCATTACAGGAAAAGGGCAATAATAAGAGGAAGTACAGAAAAAAAAACAATGGACCCAAAGTAAAATATACTATTTTATATTATTAAAATCAGTGTGATATGTGTGTCGCTATTGCATGTTGATTTTATTGAACTTATGTACTCAAAAGGTCAGGTGATTGACTGGGCCATTCAAGCAACTTGAATTTTAAATTCCTTGGCCTTGTGTTTGTCCACCCTCTTTTCATTTTCAACTTTCTGGTAGATGGCAGCAGATTTTTATCCAGAATGTCCCAGTACATTTCTCCATTCATCCTGCCAGTACCTCTTGCTGGAAAGCAGCCCCAAACCATGATGCTTCCACCCCCAATCTTAACTGTTGGTATGGTGTTATTGGGGTGGTGGGCAGTGCCAATTCTTCTCCAAACATGATGTGTAGAATGACTGCCAAAAAGCTCAATTTTGCTTTCATCTGACCATACTATAGTCTCCCAATAATCCACAGGCTTCTCTACAAATGCTCTTTCGCAAACTTTAACAGAGTCTTAACATTCTTTTTGTTCAGGAATGGAGTCTTGCATGGTGAGCTTGCATGGATGCCATGGAAGTTTAGCGCATTGCTTATAGTTTTCTTTCTGATGCAAGGTCTTCCTGGAGTTCTGCCCTAGTGGTTCTTGGCTCTTGGAGAACTCTCCTGATTATCCTTTGGACTTCTCGAACAGGGATCTTACGTGGAGCACCTGATCATGGCCGGTTTATGGTGAACTGATGCTCTTTCCATTTCCTGATAATGGCCCCCACAGTGCTCACAGAAACATTTGGCATTCTGAAAATGCACCTACAACCATTCCCCCATTCAACGATAAGTTTACGAAGATCTTGAGAGACTTATTTGCTTTTACCCATCATGAAGTCTTTCCCGTGTGCTTCCTGGGTAATGAAAAGCTTTTATAGGCCATCAATTAGGATTAAAGGAGCTGATATCAATTAGTACTAATAGGGGGCAGGGTTTCTTTCTCAATACTGACAGATTTCAGGTGATCTCCTGGCTTTCTATGCCATTTTGCACTTTGTTCTCTTCATGTGTTTAATACTTATTGCCTGTGTCATTTCACTTTATTTATTATGACTCAACTTTTATACTTAAATGTTCTGATTTCTTTGTATGAATTCAATATTTGGCTTGATGGCTACATTTTGTGTCAATAGCCCACTTAGAAATCTTCTTACTCATAAAAATGCTAATGTGTCAAATACTTATTTTCCCCGCTGTAGTAAAAAGCCATTTAATGTCCTTCAGAAGAACCCTTAATATTAAATAGTAATAGTAATATTAAATCTTTATTATTGACATTTTCAGGAGTATTATCATATAATGACTAAAGCATATGGGAATTCAAAAAACGTTAGAAACACAATTGTATTCATCTATTCATATATGATCCTCTCTGTGAAATCATGAGATTAGAAGCATTAAAGTTTGATTTTAAACATTGTTTTCAATCTTTGACATGACCTTACTCAGTCAATATTAAAGATTAAAGAACCAAGGTTATATTTTCACATAATGTTCTTTACATTATGTGCAACACATTCTCACTTTCCAAGGCGTCAAAATCTGAAGCATGTTCAAACGCCTTCAGCGTCAGTATGAAGACACGAAGGGTGCCCCTATGCGTCACTATATCGACGAAATGGGAACTCCGTTGCTTTCATGCTAATCCCTCAGCGTCGGACACAGACGAAAGGGAATCCCGGAAGGCGACGCCGTCACACCACGCGACGACCGGCAGGATCATGCCGCTTCTGGACGGTAACTACTCACTTTTTTTCCAATTTTTAAACCATTGTCGCTTGGGGTTGGGGTTAGGTTTGGATGTCAGTTTGTTTATACTTTTTGTCTTCTGATTTTTAAGCCACTGTTGCTTGGGGTTAGAGTTCGAGTTTGGGTTAGGATGTCTGTATTGGTTTATATTTTGTGTCTTCTGATTTTTAAACCATTGTCGCTTGGGGTTAGGGCCAGAGTTGGGTTTGGATGTAATTTTATGTAACAGAAAGTCGTTCTAACCCCAACCCCAAGCGACAATGGTAAAAAATTTGGAACAAAAATTGAGTAGTTACCGTCCAGAAGCGGCATGATCCTGCCGATCGTCGCACAACGCGACGGCATCACCCTCCGGGATTCCCTTTCGTCTATATCCGACGCTGAGGGATTAGCATGAAAGCAACGGAGGTCCCATTTCGTCGGTGTGGTGACGCATGGGGGCGCCCTTCGCGTCTTCATGCTGACGCTTGGGGCGTTTGAGCATGCTTCAGACTCTGACGCCCTGGGGAGCGAGAATGGGCTGTTATGTAGTATGATTGGTAGAAAAAACTATATCACAAAAATGTTTAAATGTTTAAATCCTAAATTGCTGTATTCATTTACTTTAACCAGTAAGAACACTGATACATTTTATCATACGATTGATTGTCTTGAAGGATACATTTATTACTCCAATACAAATTGGTAACATTGCTTTTATGCATTTATAGATAAAAATGCTTTCCAGGTTTTTGATGCACAAGCTGTCATGACTTGCATAACAGGCTGACAGTCCAAAATGGGCCCTACATTATATATACAGTACATATGCATATTTGAACAAAAACATGTAACCTCAATGAGTAGCCAATGAGAAAACAGAAGTGCTAACGTATTTGTAAATATACTGTATATACACACATTAAGTAAAATAATGAAAAAAACATAGTTAATATTTTATAAGCTCTTTATAATGTAAGTGTAATGACAAAAGAAATGGAAAGAAAAGAATAATACTTTATGTTTGGTAAGTGTCTCACAGCCTCCATGTGCCCCATTGATGGACAGGACTGATCTAGTATTATCTGATATATGTAAACCGTCCGACATACTATAATATCAATATCAGAACTCATATTCATTTCAGTCAGTTAATTACTGAATACATAGTTACACTTAATATAAAGCAAATAAACCCTTTATTTAGGTCTTGACTGAGTTGATGTATGTACTGAATGTTCCTTGCGTTTCCTGGTGGTTATTTCCCTAATTAAACATCAGGAACAGATAGAGAAAAAAGACAGACAGAGGGATATAATATCAGACCCAGATTGCCCAAAGCTTCATACTGTATAACCACACCTGACATGCAGTGTTCCAGGTTTTAAAAGTGCAACAAACCTAAAGCAATCCTGTTATCAACAGGACTGATTCCCAATGCTGTGCACTAGCACTGTAAATACTGTAGCTTTGTAGGTGTGTTGCGTGGTGTACAAATTGTGTAAATCTGTGCAGGTCTTTACTAACCTGTAGATGAAGACTGTGACTGTCACGATGATGATGAAAATGAAGCACACCACTATTGAGACCATCTGGTGCATGGTGACCGTCTCTGAAGAACACAGTAAAAAACATTCATGTCTGAAGTTCACGGATGGCTTGCTTAGATTTATGTTATTCTTTATAATGAAATAAGACTGAAAATAAGACTGAAAAGAAAAAATATATTCATAATTTATTTAGTTTTTTTCTTTTCAGTCTAATGTCAGTCAATGTGTTACTCACAACACAAAGTCATGTTGAAAAGGGAATGGTGATTAGTTATCTCACTGTCAGTGCGTTCGACTTCATGCGGAGCGTGTGGCACAGGGTGCTGCAGGAGTGATTGGAAAGCATATGGAGCACTTTGCTCTCGGGTTGCTCTCGCGGTGCTTTTGTGGGTCGCTGCGTGGGATTGAGAGTATTCATCTTCCTAAAGCCGCTTCACATTACAAGCGACTTTGTCTCTGTGCATCGCTCGTCTCTTTCAATGAGGTCGTTAGGGGGCGTTTCTAAATCTGGTTGTCATAAACAAATGAGTAGCATACACTTCAGTACCTGACTCCACTGCTTCGCTCTCATTGGTAGTCGGTTTGTATAAAGTTAAACTTTTCTCAACTTTGTCGAGCGACTGGACACGCCTCATCCGGTCGCCAACGATCATTTTCGCTCGTGTCGCTAGAAGTCGGCAAGCTTCCATTGAAATCAATGAGATCGCGTCACTCTGCTACTGCTTAAAGGAATATTCCATTTTCTTAAAAGAAAAATCTAGATAATTCACTCACCACCATGTCATCCAAAACGTTGTTTCCTTGTTCAGTCGAGAAGAAACTACGTTTCCTGAGGAAAACATTCCAGGATTTCTCTCATTCCAATGGACCCCAACAGAGCCCAACACTTAACACTTAACTCAACACTTAACAGTCTCTCCAACGGAGTTTCAAAGGACCACAAACGATCCCAAACGAGACATAAGGGTCTTATTTAGCGAAACGATTGTCATTTTTGACAAGAAACATAAAAAATGTGCACTTTTAAACTACAACTTCTCGTCTAGATCCGGTCGTGATGCGCCAGCGTGACCCCACGCAATACGTCATGACGTCAAGAGGTCACAGAGGATGAACACGAAACTCCGCCCCAGTGTTTACAAGTGTGTTGAAAGAGGACCGTTCCGACGCTGTTGTGTGTGGAATGATACTAATTAATGTCTTTGTGTCAGTTTATTGTTTACAATGGTCCGCAAATGTGCGTTTTATATATGTAACACGTGACCTCCCTACGTCACTACGCATTTACGTTAAGTCGCGCTGGACCGGATCTAGACGAGAAGTTGTGGTTAAAAGTGCATTTTTTTTTCTTGTCAAAAATGTCAATCGTTTCGCTATATAAGACCCTTATGCCTCGTTTGGGATCGTTTATAGTCCTTTGAAAGTCCGTTGAAAAAAACTGTTACGTGTTAAGTATTAAGTGTTGGGCTCTATTAAAGTCCATTAAAATGAGAAAAATCCTGCAATGTTTTCCTCAAAAAACATAATTTTTTTCTGGACTGAACAAAGAAAGACATCAACATTTTGGATGACATGGTGGTGAGTAAATTATCTGGATTTTTTTTTAAAGAAAATTGAATATTCCTTTAATGTCATTATTGATTTTAATTTTTAAATTCAAACCAGAACTGGAATATTACTGCGGCTACTGGGAATGAGGCTTAATTAAGCAAAAAGGTACGAGAGGCTGTGCTGTGAATAAGTAACGGCTGAAGGGCGTTGTTAGGCACGACGCGAAGCGGAGTGCCTGCAACCCCTTCAGCCGTTACTTATTCACGACACAGCACTTGCCTCGAGTACCCTACCGCTTTTATAAAACGGTTACCACACAATATTAAAGGAAAAAAAATATTAGTGCAACTTTCATGAAGTTAAATTAATAAAAGCATTCCTTCCGCTAGAAAAAATAGTCCCTGAATGCAAACAACAACATGGAAGCTCAAATAAAAAGAAACAAGCTGTTCTCAGACTTTGTCTCATTATATGTTTATGTGTTGCTAAGGGTGTTGCTAAGGGCGCAGTGATATTAAATAGAACCGTTGGGTGAAGCGGTCATAGCAGTGTTTTATTGTGAATAAAGCACACCTATTGACCAATCAGAATCAAGGATTGGAACTAACCGTTTTATAAGGAACTGTAATGGTTTTGTTTTGTGTTTTGTTGTTTGGGTCTTTATTTTGAAGTCTTATTTCTGGTCTTTTATTTTGATATCATGCCATGTCAAACTTCACCATTTTGTCTTGTATAAAGCCTGTTCACACACCCAGTCACTTTGCGAAGTATTGTCAGTGTAACACCTGTCTTACCAAGCGTTTATATTTTGTCACTGTCTTGTTTGATATTCTTGTTCATGGTTTTGACCCTTGCCTGTTCATTTGGATTACGTTTTGGATTACCCTTTGGATGTGTTTGCCTGGCCTTTTGGGATTTGTAAATAAACTTCTCTGCATATGGATTAGTTTCTCGCTCTCACTCACTTGGCATAAGCAGCCCATTGTTACAGGAACAAAACGCTAATGCGCTAACAAACCTGAAAATCTATCGACCAAACGGAAACATTTATGGGTCGATGACCATAACCGTCTGAACACCGTTGACCAATAATTATGAAAAAGGCAACTGACATACTTTTTGACAAGGAACACTTTCTAAAGGTTCAGATAGAAGTCTAAAAGTGTCTTTTTTGAATTTTGCTCTTCGGTTCCCTGGCTAATGGGCTGTAACTCTGGATTTGTTATTAACTTTAATTTGATTAAAAATCATTACAGGGCTAGAATAAAACAACATTTTTTTAATTATCACACTAATTATTAACTCTTAAGCATTTCATCCCACTTACATACACTATGTTAAATCGAGAAAAGCTCTTAGGAACGTAACTCATTCCCCCCAGCATTTATTTTTTTTTAAGTTGCCCGACAGCATTTTTTGTGATTTTCACAAAAGTTTTAGAAAATGCCTTGCAGGAAAATGTTCTTCTATAAATATATAAACATATATCAAATGAAAGAACAGACCCTCTGCTTTCAAACAAACAAACAAAACGGGAAAAAACTTTCATCCAATCTTCATGTGTTTTCTTTTTATAACCTCTTAAAGTGACACCATGTAATTTTTCAACCTTCATAATAAATTTTCAAGACCCTTGTGATAGTACATCGACTTTAAATAGGTTGAATGACATGTCTACCATAGCCTGACGGGGTCTGTATCACTTTTACTCGTATTTTAAAACTTAGGGTTTCTGGTAGTAACCAGAGCACAAAAAAAACTACAAAATTCGACTGCTTTACGGCATACGTCACTCCACACAATTTGTTTTTAACGTGAATTTTGCTGGAGGCTACTTAAGGAATGTAGAGAGCAGCTTCAATTATGTGACTCTGTGGCACAGTTTTTAGTGTCACGAACCTATGACACGGGCGACCCGGGTTCGATTCCCCTTTAAGGCATTTTTTTTATATAAACTCTTGATTCATACATAAATGCGATGTTCTTTATAAATGACGGCGATTATCTTGCATATGGTTCCCTGTATTCAGATGCGGTGTTCACGTATTTACCTTTCTTTTACTGTCTATGTATTTACATTACAATCCAGGATGCAATAGCAGTCAAACTTGCTCAAACTCACACAGTGTAAAACCAAACCCTATTCATTCACCAATCAGATCCGAGCGTTTCTCTCTTCTCTCTTCCTCATTTGCTGCGTTCCGCTGTCACTCGCGTGACGTATTACAAAGCGGCAGCCTTTAGGTCTGCTTGGACCACATCGGTTTACTTGGATTTGTTGCGACAATTTTCACACAAAAGAGAGGAAAAACGAGCGCTATTGCGAAAAATCCTGGTGGCGAGGGAGAGAGAGAGACGATGCAACAATATTTGTTTGGAAAAAGGCAAGGAAATACTTCTGGTCGTTTCTGAATTGGAAGGCTGCAGCCTCCGGAGGTCAAATATGCAGGCTGCACACGTCATCAAGCCTGGGTTATTAAGGTAAACTGAGCATTACATTCGCAAGTCATAAGCATACTGCAACAATTTACGATTAACTAAGTATAATAGTCAACTTTGTAATTGTTAATATTGTGAAATAAGACAGTCTTGATGACGTATACAGCTTAGAAATACGACATCTGGAGGCTGCAACCTTCAGATTGAGAAATGGCTTCTGCCACGACGAGTTCCTCATCAGAAAGTTGTAACATGACTGCGTTTGTCCCTGTTGTCTCAAAATGTTGATCGTTTAGCGTTTTAAATGTTTAGTTTTTAGTTTAGTTTTAAGGTTGGCCAGTTCCTTTCCTTTGCGACAGTGCTGCGGCGCTTGTGGGCTCTAGGGGCGCTAGAAGTGAAAAATACATGTCTAGCACCCCCTAGTGACCAAAAAGTTCCATGGTGTGCCTTAAAAGGAACAGTATGTAGTATTGTGGCCAAAACTGGTACTGCAATCACACAACTTGTGGCTAAAACTGGTATTGCAATAACAAAACTGGTGGCCAATACACAAAATGACAACATAAACATCAGTTGAGGGCTGCAACTCCACTTTTTAAAGGACAATATCCTGGCCGGACCACTGTGATCAGTGATTTAAGTATTTGAAATGAAAATGATTTCTTAATGTCTAGTGACATATCAGGGCCATTTTATGATTAATTGATATACATTTCTTACATACTGTTCCTTTAAATATGGGTAGGTTTTTTCAAAAATACAAAATCTTGAACAAAAAGCTGAAATAATTTAATTTTTGAAAAGGAATTTTGTTAGTGATCAGATTCAGAACAATGATCAAAACATACACAGAGTTTAAAATTAATTCAATTCGTTTTTGCATCAGTTTTTTTATAAATTTGTAGTGGATAATAGCGGAATTACACGCTACCGTAAAAACTTGTCAGGAAAGCATCATTGGCAGGGAAATGTTTTCTCTTAATTGACGAGATAACTTGTCAATGGCGGAGAAAGAGTTAAAGTTATATTTTTTATGTAATATGACAGATAATTTTTTTATGAGCATTTTTTATCCGACTCTTAATGGATTCTGCCAACAAAGCAGTATTTATGAATGGCCTAAGGCCGGGATTAAGTGGATTTGATGCATATCATTATCTCACTATTGACTGGAGTGGCGTTTAGCAGCTTTTGCATTTCAGCTCCTCATACAATTACACTATACTATAATATAATTATAAAGACAAAAGTATTGGGATGCCCCTTCTAATAAACATGTTTATCTATACCAGGATTTCCTGTCAAAACAAATATTAATACTAACTATATTATACAGTACAATACCATTTAACAAATGTTGTTTCCATGAGATTTTTTGACTCGAAGCCTGCAAGTCATACCGAAGATGTTCAACTGGGGTCTTGCTTTGGGCAGTTGTGGTCTAATTGTTAGAGAGTCACACTTGTAATCCTAAAGTCGTTGGTTAGAGTCTTACAGCTGGTAGGCTGCGACTCAGGTGCCCCCTGGCAAGGCACATTTCCTCTAATTGCTTCCCGGGTGCTCCAAGGATAGCTGCCCACTGCCCCAGATGTGTGTGTGTGTGTGTGTTTATGACTTGCAGTATGTGCGTTTACTACTTACTGGGATGAGTTAAAAGCAGAAGTCACATTTTGAGCATGGGCCAATCACATCTCTTTCACTAAAAGGGCGCTGCCCAAACTTCTTTTTTTTAATAGAAACACACAATTCTGTAGATTATTATTAAATGAAGTAGCATTTAAGATTTGTGTTGACAGTAATGACTAAATTAGACAAACCTGTTTATTAGATGTCCCAAATCTTTCATCCGTATAGTGTTATAAAGTATAATTTAATAGTTAGGTACCGTTAATTAACTTGTTGAAGGAAATAAGGGAATAAGATCAGGAGTTCAGTACATGTGACTCAATAGCTCTTATACATGTGGCGATTAAGTGTGCTACCTCTTGCAACACAACTTTTAAAACTCTTGATTATTTCAAGCTGTGAAGCGACTTCTTTAGTTTGAAACACATTTAGTAAAAGAACAAAGCGGCAAGAATTCAGTTGTGAAATCCAGTATATTTCTTTATGAGTGCATTGTTGTATGGAGTTATATCTGTCTTCACTTACTTGCCAGGCAGGCAGGGTTGTCATTTTTAAAGCCACACAGTGGGATATCTGGAGGTGGGCTTCCTTTTAGCCAGTGCACTTTCATCCCTGGCTCTGGAATCATCTGCTTTTGACTGCTATTATACACGGACACAATCTGGGACGCACACACATGGATCATATCAGAAGAGCTGCAATCAGATAGATTTAGCAGTGTAATATTAAATATAAAGAGCTGTATGTGATCAAATTAAACACTGAATACCTGATAAACTCCTGAATCTGTGTCGGTCATGTCCCATAGAGCAAAATCAATTTCCCGATCACCAAACTCATCCAACTGGGTGACTCCGGTGACGCCTTTTAAAAGAAAAAATGGGAACATGATCAAAATACAACAAAAATGGTTTGTCGGTCAGCAAAATCAAATTGTTGCCATGGATAAATAATAGTCAATCTGCTTGTTAATGTGATCTTGTTAAGTATTTGCTGGTAAATTGTGGGTCTAGCACGTAAACATTTTCATACATTTGGATGGAGAAGAGCTTGGTTACAGATTTGCACAAAACATTTGCGATATAAATGTCAAATGACGATGTATCCATTAAAGGTGCAGTGTGCAATTTTTAGAAGGATCTTTTGACAGAAATGCAAAAAAATATAAAAAACTATATTATGAGGGGTGTATAAAGACCTTTTATAATGAACCGTTATGTGTTTATTACCTCAGAACGAGACCTTGTTAACTACAAACACAGAGGGTCCCCTTACGTGGAAGTCGCCATTTTGTGCTGCCATTTTTCTACAGAAGCCCTTAGCGGACAATTTTTTTACTAAGTTGTATCCGACGATGACACGTTTGTCCGGTGGCGGCTACCGTAGCTTCTCTATGTGTTTCATAAGCGTTGGGTGAGCCATGGACTAAGCCGTTGGTTGCAATTCGCAACCTTACCACTAAAAGCACACTGCACCTTTAACCAATATAATGCAAGTTTTTGCGTTTTCATTGGGCGTATTTTTCATTCACATTTTCAATTTGTTAATTTTTTCATCAATGATTTATTCGTTTTTTCTTTGTGAACATGAGTACTAGCATTTACAGTAACAGTTTTATAAACTTAGTCCAAAGTAAATACTGGAACTAATAATGATACATAATGCATAGAAGATAATAAGAAATACAATAAAATAGAAATAGAAAAAAAGAGAGAAAAAAGAGGGGGAAAAAACTAGTGAATCAATACAATATCAACTTATTGACAGCATCACAAATGTAAAACCTTTAACATATAAACAACTTTATAATGTATACATGTTTATGTTTTTTTGTTTGTTTTTAGCTCAAAGCAAACAGGTTGCACACCCCTCTTGTGAACTCTTGCGCCTCCCTAAAGGGGGCCCGGACCCCATGTTGGGAATCACTGTATTGACCTATTGTGTCTTATATTGTAAATCCAAATGTACACATATACTTGTCTCAAAAAGTGGAGACTGAAATATTGTATTTATCATTTGGCTAAATCTGTCCTGGCACATCATTAACTGCTCATCATTTAGCAGTTTAAATAGCATAGATAGATGAGCACAGCACTAAGGCAAGCAGCGACAGATGTGCAGCACCTGTAGGTAAAGAAATCTTGGCCAAACCACACATGGGAAAAAAGGTTAAGAGATAATCACCCTCATTTATCTCATAGATCTTCCCATTATTGATGCATTCAGCAGTTAGCAGGCACAGATCTACACTTTGTGCCAAGTAACTTGACTCTTTCTCCGTGCTCAGCATTAATGCAAAACCTGAGCTTTAACAAGGCCTGGCAGAAGGCCTCATACCTGCGCTCTGCATACTCATGCGGAGACATTCAATACGCTGTGATTTAACAAGCCCAAAGCTAAGTTTCTCTAGACTTTTATTATTGATTTGTGGACCTTAGGGCACCAAAGTTTATCTTGCATACCAAAACTCTATATTTAGATATTGTGCTCATATGAAAGTTCTCTTTTAAAAAACTCCAGTATTAAAGACCACCAAATCTTGTTTACAACCCATCTGCTGTCATCTACAAACTTAGCCTTTGCAAAATACCGAAATACAGAGTTAGCACTTTTTTAGTGCAATCTGACTGATCACCAACAATGTATTAAACATGAAAAACCAAGGTGACGCCCTATGATCGGATCACTGCAACATTTTGACGGGTCAAAGGAGGATGGGATTGAAGGCGGAGTCCACGATGTTCGAAAGCCAATGTTGATATTTGAAATCACCTAAACAAACACGCCTCTACCCCAATAGAATCTGGATCCGCGCCACACATACGCAACCAAACAAAGAATGTCGGTTAGTAGACACGCTCCTTACTGCTGATTGGCTATAAGTGTGTTTTGGTAGTCGGCCCGTCTCCTTCTCCAAAGCGTTTTTCAAACATCATGGACTCCGCCTTTAATTATTAGTCTGTGTTTAGCATGCCATGCATGCTTTGAATCTATCCATGATATATAATATCATGGTTTATTGATTTATTTTTAAAAGTAATTCCAGCATCTTTGTCTAGGAATGCCACAATCCCTAATATCGAACCGTTCTGTAAGAATCCCACGGTTCAATGCACGCATATGAATTGCGGTTTTCCGGGTTTATGCATCCAAATCTGTCCGTTTTATTTTTCGCTGCGCATCTGTACACATGTCTGCAAATCCGCGCACCTCCACGCAAGTAAATATCAAGTCACTATGGGCTACAGGCGGCTAACTATGCTTGCGATGCTAGTGTCAGATTTCACACATGCTCCATGGCGAACGGAGAAGAGAGACACCAATCCACGGCTTCTCCGCCATCTTTTAAATCTGTAGTGTGGGTTAATTATTTGCGCGAGTAGATTACATACAAGTCAATGAAAAAATGCAAATAGACACAAATTCTCGCAGGCTGATGCGAATGATGCAAATGAGCGCTAACTGTGGTTTAAAAACCGAGGTACGTATTGAACAGTGGACTAAAGGGCTCATTATACTTCTGCGTAGGGCCTACGCCGTAGCCTATTTGTGGGTTTTCATTCCGCTAGTAGGCGTGTAACCCACACTAGCAGAACAACAGCCGAAGAAGAAGCAACTTGCCCAGTAAACCCACAAATTAAGAAGCTTGTGTATGTTATTTGAGAACATATTATGTACACTAGAATGTCGCCTTGGCTACGGCAGTTCATTGGAACGAATGCGTCAAATAGTGCCGCCATCTTGAAACAGGGGAGCCCTGCATCAGCGTCACTGTAGGCAATTGTGTAACGGAAATAAAATCACCATTAATCGTCATGAATGCAATTTTCTAGGTTTTCTTTTGGTTCGTTTCAACAATCAGACATGTATTTAGCATTGAGTCCAGAAAAAAATTAAAGTTGTGATATTTTGAAAATCTACTTTTTCTAACTATAATGCATAGTGCTAGTAGCCTTAACATCCATACGCAGCACAAAAGTCCGGCATCGTCCATGGATTCGAAGTACAGGCGGAGATAGCAGCATTACCTAGCTACTTCCTATGACAGGACTCCTGTTCCAAGATGGCGGCGGTTTTGACGCATGTTTAGAACCCTAAGGCGACATCTAGTGTATATATCAATGATTTGAGAAAACCAGCAGTGATGGAGGTAAATAGTCAGCGAATATTGTTGCAATTTGAGTTAAATATCACATCTCAACTCGGCCCATCTTTGTTTTTAGTGTCGTGAGTGGAAATCGGTATGAGGAAATGCGATGCAGATCTTTTTGACCTGACAGGAGGGGTTTTAGCAGACCAATCACAGCGCTTGTGGTCCGTGTAGCACTGACGCGCTGTTACACTTTGGGAGAGGTGCACACCAGGTTACACCATCTCTGCGTAGGCTACGCCGTACAATCGATACAAAAGTACAAAGCCGCTTAACTATATTGTTGCATCCCTATTGGCTACATTAATGGCGAGAACCAGTTAATCTACACACAAGTTGAGGGAGGACAATTTGGCATCTCCAGTTCACCCAACCTGCACATCTTTGGGCTTTGGGAGGACATCTGAGTACCCAAAGTAAATCCACGCTGACACAGGGAGAACATGCAAGCTCCACAGCCAAAGCTCGAACCTTCTTGGCTTCTCATTATGTTGCATTAAAATTACACCGGCAAATAACTGTATAGTAAAGGAGCTTGGCTGACTCACAAAAATCTGATCCAAGAGCTTTGCTATTCCTAAAATACTTCATCCCCCATGAGGTTAGCCCCAGAAGACTTTTCAATTTCCTTGTCTAAGTGGTGTGAAAGAGTTTGAATGTCTCACATTGTGTGTTAGTAGTTTTCTGCATAATGACTGTTCGGTTTGTGCTTTCAAGCTGCAAATTCTCTCAACCCATGAAGTTGAAATGTATGTCATGAATCCAGTGAATATCGTTGGCATTGCAGGGTGGACAGTGACTTTCACCACCGCTGCTTGTTGATACTGATCAATACTGCTCGATAAGAGAAAAGTGAGACTGGGATGGAAATGAGTGAGATGTAATAATGACTTGGGAGCGGAGATATAATTGGAGTGAGTGAAAAACAGGAAAAATGCACAAGGCTGTGATAAGAAATCAATGCAACATGAATGCATCCCTCTTTCACCTACTGTGCAGACAGTGCCGGTGATTTGGGCTCCCAAGGTCCCAGTGGAGAGCCAGGTTCAGTTGGCAGCATAGAGTTTCAGCCCTGACATGAAATCACATGGCTTTCATTTGAGCCACACTAATAAGGGCTGCCCGTGTGGTGTGTGTGTGCGTGCACGCATAAGTGCGCATGTGTGTTAAGTGGGGTTACGTGCATGTATGCATGCTCGGGGTGTTTGTCTCTCCTGTACTGAAGACACAGGTCTCTCCCTCCTAAGCTAGAGTATACCAGACTTTTTTTTTACATAAAAAATTGAATGAATTAGAGTAATTACTGAGACAGAATCTACTGTTTGGAACAGCTCTTTAAGACACACTGATGTTACAAAAAAACATAATTTCATGAGGTTATGTCTGTGTAATTACACATCAGCGTGAGCGTTAGTTTGACAGCCTCTCGTCTGCATGAAACGGCAGCAAAAAAAAGCAACACAGACTTGGCTTTCCTGTTTTAATACCAGCTCTAATTAGCTTGGTATTTACAAATAAAAGTAGTACGGTGAAATGGAAATGAAATTCATGAAAGCCAAAAACATGTAGTCTATGTAGTTTGTCTATGTAGCACTGTGTGTGACAGAAAGATATAAATAAATATTATATTTGCAGCGCAATATATCTATTTTGATAGAAACTTAAATGTGACTTCTTTTCCAAAAAGCCTCTACAAAGTGATAAAAATATGCTTGCATTAATATGTTCTCATTTTGAGCATGTATCAAGATAATTTAATCATTTTACAACTTTATATTAAACATAACCTTGAAAGGATCATGTGCTCACTGTCACGTCACATAGTCAACAGAGTTATGTGAGATCTCCTTAATTCAGCGGTAAGTTTTATTTCATCTCAAATATCAAATGGTTCGTACTCTCTATCATTAAAAATGATCACAGCAAACAGCACACATAGGGTTTGTGTACTGCTTGTCAATGATGGCTCACAAACACGAGCAAGCGCAGGATATGTGTGCTTGTCAATGATGAAGACCACTGCTCACAAACAGTTAGGGGTGTCACGATTCTCCAAATCCTCGATTCGATTACATTTTCGATTCTAAGGACCTGATTTTATTGTTGATTTTTAATTTTTTTTGAAAGACAAAAAATGCTATGCCATTATTATAGTTTCACATTAACATGCACATTGCATGCTTTTCCTCGCATGGGGGTTTGTGGGCTTCACTTTACGCGAGAGAGCTTGCAAAAAGAGGATTCCTTCTTGCAATAATGCACACGTCTTGGACTCCTAGCATCTGAAATAAATCCAGCGTGTCATGAGCATTTGTCTCATGTGCATACGCTCTCGCATCTGTCCAAAGTCTAAACATAAACTAAAGTAGTAAACCTTACGTATTTGTTCAGTTTCATGCATTTCATGCGAGCTGAGGTAAACTATCCCTTTTGTTTAAAATATAATCCGCTGCATCTTGGCGCCACTCTCGCGCACGTGCAGAGAGCTGAGCTCTGTCCGAAGTCAGATCACTACGTAGTAATCCTGTTTATGATATGCATTTCAAGGAGTTGTTGCAATATTCAATTCAATTCAATTCAATTTTATTTATATAGCGCTTTTCACAATTGTTAATTGTTTCCAAACAGCTTTACATGCATAGATGTAGGGAAAAACACAGAATAATCTATAGATAATATAAGAAGAAGACAACAGCGGCTAAGAATAAACCGTACATGCGAGCGTAGTAATAATGTAATGTATACAGTAAAGTGCCAAGTTAAGCCAATGTTGGCTGACTCTCCCGGGATGAAAAAACCCCCTTGTAGAAAAACCCTGTGGGAAAACTCCTAGGAGGACAAAAACCCTTGAGAGAGATTAAAATATCTCTCAAGGGTTTTTGTCCTCCTAGGAGTTTTAAACACGATAGGGATAGGAAATGGGTAAGCGGATTAAACTGGTTCAATACATCCCTCGTGTTTAAAATATAAATCGCGTTTTCAAAGGCACCTCTGAGAGTTCTTTCCCCCCCCCCCCCGCTTTTTTATAATTTCCCGACCGGACGTGACATGGGGGCGTGGCAGCATCGACGATCCCATTTTTTTATTCAAAGTTCGAGGTGTGACTTAATTTTGATAGATTACGATTTAAAATCGAAATCGTGACACCCTTACAAACAGTATATACAGTATACAATTCTGGATATATAATGGACTGCAAATGTCATGTAGGTTTTTTGATGTAAATAAGTCTGACTGTAAAATTTTTTTAATTCATAACGCAAACTCTTTAGCAATAAGTAGTTAAGTGTTTTCTCTTTGGATTGTTTTTGTTAATAAGAAAACACAGTGCTGTACGGGATGTGTGGGAACATGTGGTGAATGTCCATGTAAATCTTACTATACCAGGATACCATTCAGAACTTTATATTGCCATCAGTGGGATTGTGGACAGCAGTTGAGTCCTGGGAAGAGGCTTATAACATATTTGGATGGTTTGCATGGGTGTGGGAATGGACAAAGTTTGATCTTCTCATCTTCATAAAAATACACATTTATCTAATTTTTTATATTTATATCTATACTCTATGTCCGTTTCACAAGATTCAAGAGAGCGCATCAATGCATCTCTGCAAGCATCATGTGGTGCATTGACTGCAATCTGACTGATTTTCCCCACCCGTGTAATCAGATGTCACGCAAATTGTCCCGTAAAAATTGCTGCACTTTTCAGGAGAAAGCAAAGTCATAGCAATTGCATGAACTTGAACTCTTCTTGTTGACTGACATCCAATGTTTGACACGGGTGGATTGATAATGCGTGTGGACGGCCTTTTACAGATGTTTCATGTCTAAATCCGTGAGAAGGTTATGTTTCATATCTTCAGGGCTCCAGACTAACTTTTTTCACTAGGAGCACAGTGGCCCCCAACTGAAAATTTTAGGGGCGCAACCAGAAAATTTAGGGGCACATACCATAAATCAACATGCCAACCAAATATTCACATTTCTTTTTTTTCTTTTTTTAAAGTTATATTTTTGGGCCATTTTGCCTTTATTGATAGAAAGTAGTAATTGAAAGGCGACAGGAAAGTACAGGGTAGAGAGAGGGGTATGGGATCGGCAAAGGACCTCGAGCCGGGATTCGAACTCGGGTCGCCGGAAGTGCGTTTGCACCATATGTCGGAGCACTGTCCACTACGCCATCGGCTCCGACAAATATTCACATTTCTACTAAGTAATACACTGTATTACTAATAAATACTTTGATGATAGATGCAGAAAGTACAATGTGCTGTTTTAAATTCAGTGTCACATCACAAAAAAAGGTCAAATTTACTGGTCACACATGTGCGACTGGATGTAAAATTCAGTGGCACACTCTCAAATTTTGGTGGCAAAATGCCCCCATTTGGTGGCAGTCTGGAGCCCTGATCTTTTTGGCAAACATTTTCAATAACACTAGTAAACATAATATTACTACACCTAACAAAGAGCAACATATTTTTTTACAGCATTTGTTAATCTTAATTGTGTTATCTTAATGTAACCTTAATGTTAGTCAATAAAAATACAGTTGTTCATCATAGTTCATTGTGCACCCTCAGAAAAAAAGGTACAATAAGGTACAAAAGTTGTCACTGGGTACATACTAGTACCAAAATTGTACATACTAGGACCTTTAAAATGGTATGTTCATTAGCATTGGCTAATGTTAACAAAAATGATTAGTTAAAGTTTAAATTAACATAAATTAAAATGAATCAATTCTTTAGAAGTAATGCCAATTGTTAGTTCATGTTTAATGTGGTTAACTAATGTAATGATGGAACCTAATTGTAAAATGTTCCCGAACTTTCTAACCAAATGAACAAACAGGATAATTTAGTCCTACGCTTTAGAAGTTATCCAATAGAAATCAAGAGCTCAGACAAAGGGTCAGATTTGATGGCTGATACAAGCATGTCTGAAAGAAAGCCTTCTAGACAGCAGGAGTTAAGCTTTTGGATTTTAATTGAATGACTCATTGAGAGTCCACAGTCAATATCAAGAGGAATTGATTGCGTGTTATAAGACTCTCGTCTTCACAGCTCCTCATACTGTCGATAGCGTTTCCCCGCTTGTCTACAAAGTCTGTCAATAACGTGCCTTTCTGCAGTAAAATACAGTTTCATAGAGTGGCAAAGTCATGGATCGAATTATAGATACAGATGGAGTCTTTTTTGTGATTAAGCGTTACCAGCAGTGCTTTTGAAAAAGGTCTGAGTGCAGATGCTTTGAAAGCTACTACCATCTAAGATACGTAGCCTATAATAACCTCTTTGATTAAGCCTATATGTATCTCTCAAATATGGCAAAATGAAAGCGAGATGATGGTAGGTGGTATTATGCAACAGAGGAAAGGTTCGTGGAGCTATGGCAACAACAATTTGGCCTTTACGATGTTTGTTTACGCTCTTGTTTCTGGACGTCAGTTGCTAGTTATTTGCATCGAGCGCCCTCAAAAAAAGAAGTCACCGGCCGCCACTGGTCTAATGTGTTTTTCATGACGAAATAAGAATTTAGGAGAAAAAATTGCATAATAAAATAACGAAATATTGACAAAAATATTGTATAGTCTGAACCCGGTATTAAGGGTCGGTCACACTACACTTTTCGTTTCATTCATTCGCATGCGAATGAGTCGGACTGAAACCTGAAGCTCGTGTGAACATATTTAGCATTTTTCTGCGTACCAAAGTTCCAATCTGGTAAACTATGAACTGCGAATTAGTGTCACATGGACAAGTGTGACCAGAAGAAAACCGGTACTTCACGGGGTGACCTTTCTTTCTACTGAAAAGCAAAGATGACCGAAGCAGAAAAACTTATATTGACGAAGCACTCCTTGTCCATATTCGCAGTAATTCCCCCCAAAAATATTTGCATGCTTAAAGTTTAGTGTCGCTGGCCCCTTAGGGGGCGTGCACACCAAAACTTTTAAACAGGGCTGAAACGTCTGGAGAACGCCGAATGTCAGAAGTTTATTCAGCTGAGTGCCAGCTTTCTTTAGCTGAGCGCTTTGGTAGCTGTGATACTTCAGCTGTGAGCCGGTTGGTTGCTGTGGTAATGGTCCGCCCCTCCTCCACTGTGATTGGACAGCGGTGCGAGAACTGACACCGACAAGCAGAGCTTTTCACCCAAAGTTAAATATTTTCAACTCTCGGCGCTCAGCGCTGAATGCAGAAAAATGGTGAGCGCTGGTTTTCAGCCAGAAGAAAACCGCTAGCTGCTGGCTTATTTGAAAAACGCAGAGCTTCAATTGGAAACAATTGAAAACATGCTTCGGCCTGCGGGCGATATGATGCATGCACACCACCAGGGACTTTGTTGCTGTGTGTCGCCTGTCTCTTTCAATCCTCTCAGTAAATGACGAAAAATGGATGACGTGAACTCTAATGCTTCACTCTCACTGGTAGTCGCTCCCAAAGTCAGTCATTTGCATAAAGTTGAACTGTTCTCAACTTCGTGTTGCCAGAAGTTGCCAAGCTTCCATGGAAATTAACAAAATTACGTTTGTCAAAATTGAGGTTGTTAGGAGGTATTTCTAAATCTGGCTGTCATAAACAAATGAGTAACTGTCAGGAATTGGCAAGACAAGAACCCAGGCGCAGACAATAATGAAAACAAACACTGAAGTTTTATTAACAAAACAGGAAAAAACGGCTGCGGTGGCTGCGCAGACAGCTGCGGTGGCTGCGCTGGGTCTGTCTGGACTACAGAGGCCAGGGGGGTTGCAGCGGTGTTGAAGGGGAAGGTACGGAGGCTGACTGTGATGCCAATGCTCCCTTCTTTGCTTCTTTCTTTGTGGGTGAGGAGCAGAAACTGAGGCAGGTAAGGTGAGGACTGAGGTGAGAGCAGCAGGTTCCGAAGAGGACCCCTCTGATGCCGACTCACAAGTGATTCTCCGCTCTCTCTTACCCCGGAGACTAACCGGCTGGTAGGAGCTTTCAGAGACTGGGACGGAGAGCACTGGGTTCCCCAGCACCATAACACCAATGACGTGATCCTCTGGAATGGGAGGCAATGGCCTGGAAGCGGATCCACCCGAATCAGTCTTGCCAGTCTGAACCCGTTGCCGCTGTTCGAGACGGGCCACCATATCCCAGTAGGGTAGACGGGTCAGTTCCGTCCGCTCTTGCAGTGGTGGTGGCTCATTGAGAGCTGCAATGAAATAAGAGTTGGCCAAGTTCTCTGGAATAAAACACCTATTCCCTTCCATGTCTTTGGCAAAGTCTCTAAGAACCCAGGCGCAGACAATAATGAAAACAAACACTGAACTTTTATTAACAAAACAGGAAAAAACTAAACCCACGAGGGGGTAAAAGGTAGTACAAACAAGATAAATTAAACACTGACTAGACTAGACTTACAACAAAATGAAACACAGGACACTTACTAGACTAATATAAATGTACAAAGACTTGACTAGAATTTTACCAACAGGACAAAGTACTCACTGGTAGATTAGACAAACGCACAAGCACAGAACAAAGAGCACAGGGACATTAAATAGAGAGGACTAATGAGGGGAACAGGTGAAATTGATAAAAGGTAAGGGAGCGGGTAAAAAGTGACGAGACACAGGAAATACGTGGTCTTATAGAACAATCCGAAACCACGTATCTCCCACATAAAACATTGTACTGTCAGGACTCTGCCATACTAGAACTAGATATACAACAAGACAATAAACCGGCAGAATCCTGACAATAACGTCTACTCCGGTAATTGACGAGAGATGGATGACGTGAACTCCACTGCTTCGTTCTCATTGGTGGTCGCTCCCGAATGTCGAATTATTTGCATAAAGTTAAAACTTTTCTCAACTTTATTGCGCGACTGGACACGCCCCATCCAGTCTAGGGTTGTGCCGATAGACGATAGTATCGTGTATCGACGATCTTCAGACATATCGCCAATGGCAGGCTTTCATGGCGATAGTCAAGACGATAGTTGGCGAATGGTTGTTATTATTATCATCATAATTTTATATTAACACCGACAATGCATGCTTTTCCTCGCATGAGGGTTTGTGGGCTTCACTTTACGCGGAGAGCTTGTAAAGAGAGAATTCCTTCTTGCACGTACCTGCACGTAATGCGCGCGTCTTGGTCTCCTTCTACCACTAAATCCAGCGCGCCGCGTCATGAGCAGCTGCGCTTCTCTGTGTCTCACGTGCACGCGCTCTCGCGTCTGTCCGCAGTCTAAACATAAACTAAAGTAGTAATCCTTATGTATTTGTTCAGTTTAATGCGTTTCATGCGAGCTGAGGCAAACTTTACTTTTTGTTTAAAATATGACCCGCTGCATATTGGCGCCTCTCTCTCACTCTCGCGTACGTGCAGAGAGCTGCGCTCTGTCCGAAGTCAGATCACTAGGTATTAATCCTGTTTATGATATGCATTTCAATGAGTTGTAGCAACACGTCCCTCATGTTTAATATTGTGTTTAAAATATGATGGCGTTCCGCTGGACCGATGCGTTTAAAAAGGCACTTCATGAGAGCACCACTGCTTGACACGTGTAGTCTTCTGCAACAGCACTAAATAAATGCATTGAATTGTTTGTATGTGCGCGCACGTGTGTGTGCGTGCGCAGATGCATGTTTTTACAGTTGTTAAGTAATCATGATAGGGTTTTAATGACGCGCTCGCTTTAATGGCATCAGTTTTAAGAAGGTTACGGTCATGACGGTGTTACGGTCTTGTTTTTTTTTGTCCACCCATCAAGTGACTTGTTATAATGAGTAAAAATTAACAAATAAAAAAGAGTAAACTACTGCCACACCCCCCGATAATATCGTGTATCGCCGATCTCACAGGCTGACGATAGGACGATCTGAAAATAGGGCATATCGCCCAACACTAATCCAGTCGCCAACGGTCACTTTCGCTCGTGCCGCCGGAAGTCGGCAAGCTTCCATTGAAATAAATGGGATTGTGTTGCTCGGCTACTGTTAGTCGCTGGTAGTCTGAATGCAACTTTAGGCTAACATCTTTCTTTAGATTTTTCTTTAGATTTCGAAAAAAATGACCAGGCACATCTGTGACAGATTTTATGAGATTCACCCAGATTAATAAATCATAAAGTATAAAATTATCATTTTCATTCTCTTTCTATTAATAATAAATGTTACTTTTTAAGCCTCAATTGAGTATGAAAAAATGATAAAATTTTAACTGTAGAGCCATATTATGTTGAAGGTAAAGGATATAATTGTTCAAACAATTGAGTTTTGTGTTGATTGGGTCTTGTGAGGGGTCTGCTTTGTCATGTGTGTGTTTCCTTTTTCTTTCAGTGTCATCTCTGAAGATTTTTTTGGCTCCATTTGAGCAGCCCAGAGGTGCCCAAGGCGGGTCTGGTGCTCGGGTCGATAAGGATAGCACAGGCGTTGAATGGGATGTATTTACTGTTGAATGCTGCTAATTAACTGGAAACTAAAGCACAGTCTTGAGAAGCAACAGAAAGTGAATACCAGGAAGAAAGTGAAAGCATGTTTGTGAGGATGGACTGCTGTTACAGTAGATTGTAGGGGTGGAACGGTACACACAAGTCCCGGTTCGGTTCGTACCTCGGTTCAGGCTTCACGGTTCGATTCACTTTCGGTACAATGGAGGAAAAAAGCAAAACAAAAATGAAGAAGCCATTTTTTTTAAGCTAATCTTAAAAACATAGGTGTCCTTATCAGTGTTATTTTGAGATGTCATGAATATGAACTGAAATGCATTTAACATACTATCTCGTATTACAAAAATGTATACCACTTTAAGTAATCTTGTACTCATCTTTCATACAAATAGCGTTTCAAATGTATTACAAGTGTTACCTAAATACATTTTTAAATTACATTTTTGGCCTTATTTCATATTAATGTACTAAAGAACAAAAAATAGGCTTGTAGGATGAATTAATAGGTGTGTACGACTTCACGAGGCGCTGCAAGAAACGACAAGTGGATGACTTCAGAGTAACGCGAGAGCGATTTGAAATCAGCCTCCTCCGCAAGATTTCTCGCGGTACTCTGACGCTGATGGCGCTGCGTAAAGTTTAGCACACTTAAAAAACTGAAAGCAGCCGAACTTGACAGAACTGCCCTGCGTATGCCTGTTGTATATAGCAGGACAATTTATCTCCTACTTCTCAGCGTGAGAAATACAAAGTTTGGCGTTTGAACTGACTGAAATGCGTGTGTGTCAAGTTGAATGCGTGAGACTTGAGAGCCCTGATTAGATGTATTTCCATTCACATACCTAACAATTGCTGAACAACGCCGACGCAAAGTCTTCGTCTTTTCCACCACTCTCTCGCCTGTACTATTGTAACTGACTGGAAAACTGAAGCTTTGCCAAACTTGTGATCTTAAAGAGGCCGGCGGATGCTCACCACCATTTGCCATACTCGCTGTCGCTGCTATTTCACTCACTGGACCATGAACCTGACAAAAAAATGCAGAGTGCCAGAGAATGTAGACGGGCTCTGATAGAGCGCATACATAGGCGGAGCTCGGCTGCATCGGCGCCAATCAGAGCTTCAGAGCTAAAGCGGGGCAACAGATTAGCTGTCCATAAAGAACCCGCGGATCTAACAGTAGTTCCGCATTACATTAATTATTTTGCACGCAAGTTTTTTTTTATTTTCATACCGTGTATTCTCCGTTTAAATTCATGCACCGAACCGTGACCCCCGTACCGATTCGGTTCGAAACGAATACATGTATTGTTCCACCCCTAGTAGATTGCCATAATAACAGATAATAAAAGGTAGATTGATTTGTGTAGATCTAATTAATTCAATTAAGTTATAAAGAAAATCATCCAAACACAATATCTACACAGCAATAAATGGGTCATATAAATCCTTACAGAGTTTAAAGATAAAAGGCATTTATGGTAAAAAAACTACCCCTTTAACATTTTTTTGGGCATAACCATCTATACCTAACTTACAGTATACATGCATATGCAAGCAAAAGATAAACAAACCATTATGTTTAGCACACAGCTGGTCAGAATAGACAGGCCTGTTACTGTGTGACAAAAGCACCGGGGTCCATCTGGGGAAGTGACATCACACCGGCCTCAGCTGTGGTTGCAAGCTAATCTAATCATCATGGACATGTGGGGAGGGGGGATTGACAGGCTCATCCCCTGATCAAATTCCATATCCCGAATGAGGTACAACGTTAAGTGAGGGAAATCGGACGGGACGTGCAACATGGGTTTGAAGATAAAGCCCAAAGAGGAGAAGGAAGTCAACAGAAAGACTGCTGCAGATGGTGCGAAGGATGTCCTCATGGGCTGTGAGGGGTGAGAAAGAGGGATGTGGGTTTTAACCCACACCAAATGGTGCTAATTTATGAAGAAATTCGAGAGAGGCCAGAGAGTACAACCACAGGGAATATGCCACTGGGAATATGATCTCTTTGAAACCCGCTGAGCAGAGAAAGGAAAAGTGAGATGCAAATAAGAATAGCTGAGAATAGCTGATACTGCAAAAGTGATCATATGCTTTTTTTTTAAAAATCAGTTTGGACAGAGCATTGTGGGGAACAAAGGGGCAGACATAAAAAGCCCATGGCACATTATTAAATCTGTTTCTCTGAAGATTATTAAGATAGATGAGGATTCATTTAGTGCTGGGCAGACAAGTGAATGTGTTTTTATTAGTGCTGGGCATCCAGATTAATCTCATACAAAATAAAAGTAATTTTTTGCATAATATACGAGTTTGTGCTGTGTGTAAATAGTATGTATATAAAATGTCACTTTTTTGCGTCAATCCATGAGCATTTAAACCATAAACAAAGCACTGTCACTTTAATTGAGCGTGAGCAGCGCAGCAAAAATAAAAACCGATGCTGAAACGATCGCAGCACTGCTGCTTCAGCGCCGCTCCTGCTACGCGAGCGGTGTGCATGCTCTAACTTGTTAATATGGGTGCTAAAAAAACACGCGCTGCTCACACTTGCGGTGTGAAACTGGCATAAGACAAAAAAACTTAAAACATAACCACAGGTTGTAATACGCTGCTGGCTGCTAGAGGGCACTGATCTCTTACACGTAGCTTTACGTTGTAATGAGGTGCTTGCACAAACAAACTATGAGGTCATTATTTTTGTCTTGGCAGGTCCCACTTTAGAGGTCTTGACATTCTTAATTTCACAACAGTTTAGCATTTCTCAGTTTTAGAAAACCTAATAATGAATAAAAAATGCATTCTTTTTGATAAATGCACAATATGTAATAATTTAGAATTTAACTCTTTCCCCGCCATTGATGAGATAACTCGTCAATTACTAGAAAACGCTTCCCTGCCATTGACGAGAATTTCCGGCTTTCTGCAATACCGCTATTATCCACCAGGTGGTGAACTTGCGCAACTTATACAGCCGGAAGTGACCTCCGTGTATGTTTTAAAGATCGCTCTGCATCTGATCTCTATCAAAAGTCCTTCCCAAAAATGGAATTATCTCAGCTTTTTGCTCCAAATTTAGTGTTTTTGAAGAAACCTTCTCATATTTGAGAGGTGATAAAACGAGAATTAATAAAGGTAGGATGAAAAGTTTTTTTTTGGGTTTGTTCTTTCATTTGGTATATTGTTTGTTTATATATTTAAAGAAGAACATTTTCTGGAAGGCATTAAACTTTTGTGAAAATCATGAAAAATGCTGGCACTGGCAACTTTTTTTTTTAAAACGCTGGCACGGGAAAGTGTTCAAATATCAAAAAATCATTAGCAACATGTTCTATATTTTGTTCATGTGTGTACTTACATTATCCCAAACGTTTTCAACAATGGTTGAATTAAGAAAACAGGAGTTGCACCCCTGTTTAAATGCCACTTTAAGCAATGGTGCTTTGTCCAGGTAATGGCATACAGTACAAGTAAATATGCTGGAAGTCTATAGCAGCATTTTAAAAAGCTGACATAATGTAACCGGCACCAGACGCGGCACAATATTTAGATCATATTACCACACGGCAGCGGTCACGCACGACAGAGCATGCATATCAACAAACTTTTATAGCTCATTGCAATTATGTTTTGATTAGCACACCATAAACATTTCAGAACGTCCTTGCTTTCAGTGTATGAACGTTCCAAAACCTAGTAAACTTCCTACATACAGTAAACAGCATTTTAAGTCCACAGTTGAGGACTGCATGTTACACATGTAAGATAAATTGTAACGAGATATTTTTTGCAAATGAATGAGGGCGGATTTTAAGGTCTGTGTTTGAAGTTTGAGAAATTGCATCTGTTATTCGTTAAGTGAAAGGGATAAAGAGGGCTGCTGAGAGACATCTTCACAAACTGCAAATGTAATAAATACACCCAGGCCTGTTATTTAGTGTTGCTACCTTTGAAAGGAACTGAATGCATAGAAAAATATTCACAGTGATTCACAACAGCTTCAGTCAATATTGAACCTATATCAAGAACAAAAAAAAATCAATTACAAACACTTGAATACTGTTTAAGCTGTACTTAAATGCTTGCAAAATGTCCGATTTCAACCTCTTCTTTCTTCAGTAATCTGCTACAGTTACATGTATTCATTTGACAGCCACTTTTATTCAAAGAGACTTTACAGTGGATATAAGCTATGCATTTATCATTGTCTATCAAACCCATGATGTTTGCACTACTAATACTGAGTCACAGAAACAGAATTCTCTCTTTGTTGGATTTTGTCCATTACAGAGAAGATTCAGACCACATGTTCTCGTACGGATACAAATGCTGATCCGAGGGCGGCGGGTCTTCAAAAGAATCCCATAAGCGACCTTGTGCCTGCTGACCTGAGCTGAAGTCATAAGTGTCACAGCGGATTTATAACCTGGATCTCTTAGCTAATAACATAAGGGTCAGTGCGGCAGGGCCTGAGGGAGGGGGACAAAGAGAGAGAGAGGAAGAGAGAGAGAGAGAGAGAGAGAGAGAGAGAGAGACTGAAAGCACTTTAAGTAATGGAAGTGAATGCTGCTTCAGTGTTATCATTCCTCTCTTTGGGAGCTTGACCGCACTGCCATTAATGACAGCATTAGATAAGTGTGGGGTGCGTACCCGAGCATTTATTAAATGCCCCGAGCTGCTAGCTATTAACTACTTTTGCAAATAACTGAGGCTCGAAGAAATAAAAATGTCAGAGTAGCATGTGTTGTGGCCATTAAATATAACCAAACATTAAAGTTATAAATCAGATGGTTTTCTTAACCATAGCATACTGTATGTGTATTTTTACTACAAGGTCAATCACCTGAGGGTCACCTGGGGTTAAGTGTACTGCTAATGTACTGTATATTATTGACCACTGAGTCTCATCACTCGTTAAAGGTTAAGTGTGATTGCTTCTTATTGTATATCTTATTGCTTCTTATCCCCTAGAGCTAAAAATTCAGCTGATCTCCGGGTCTGGCGGTACCATTTTTAGCATAGCTTAGCATAATTCATTGAATTTGATTAGACCATTAGCATAGCGCTAAAAAATAACCAAAGAGTTTCAATATTTTTCCTATTTAAAACTCGACTTTTCTGTAGTTACATTGTGTAATAAGACCGACAGAAAAAGTTGCAATTTTCTAGGCCGAATGGCTAGGAACTATACACTTATTCTGGCGTAATAATCAATGACTTTGCTGCTGTAACATGGCTGCAGCAGGCGCAATGATATTACGCAGTGCCTGAAAATAGTCTTCTGCTATTGAAAGTAACCAATGAGACTATTTTCGGGCTGTGCGTAATATCACTATGCCTGCTGCAGCCATGTTACAGCAGCAAAGACCTTGATTATTAATATAACTCTGGTTATTTTTGAGTGCGATGCTAATGGTCCAATCAGATTCAATGGATTGTGCTAAGCTATGCTATAAGTTGTACCGCCAGACTCGTAGATCAGCTGAATGGATTTTAAAATGGTAAAAATCAAATGTTTAACTCTAGGGGAGCTGGAAAATGAGCATATTTTCAAAAAAGTGGAGTGTCCCTTTAAGCTTAATATTGAAAATATAAGCCTCCACCATCCACTTTATCTGTAGGCTATTGTATTCTGCTTTATATCTTATTTTGTGCTTCATATAAAAAATGTTTCAAGCAATTCATGAATATCAGTCATGTGACCTTTTACGTCATCTGCTCTTTTTCCGCTATTTTGAGTCCCTACCGAGTACCATTAGGCTACTAACAAGCATTAGCTAGCTTGCTACAATTTTCGGATTTCTTATCTTTTACTGTCTTGATTTGTACGGATACAGTAAACGGCTACGAAAGACAAGATTTCGCACCTTGACTGTCAAAAAATATCATCGTTAGGGTGTGATCCCTACTTGATCCCTGATGCGTTCTTCCAGCCGCTGTCTGCTGCTACAGAACTATCACTATTTTTACAACACTAAGAAGGCACGACACAACATGAAACTTTGCTCGAAGTATCATGAACGCACTGAGCATTGAGAACATTGTTTGTGTACACAGATTTTACTAAAAAGAAAGGTTTGGAAAAACTGATTTTTTAGGTGTCCGCTTGCCAGACATAAAGAATAGATCTCCGAATGCGAATGAATGTATCTCATATGAGGCTCCTTTTTCAACTAGAAGGTCAATATTGTTTTTCACTTGCGACAAAACAACAAATTATTCATGCATTATATGAAACTATGCTTTAGGAGCTATCCATCTTTACTCTCCTCCCTCCTTACGACGCATTCGGAGATCGATACCTCTTGACTGGCAAGATGGCGGCGAGTGGACACCAAAACAGACAAAGTCAGTTGTTCAAAACCTTCTTTTTAGTAAACTCTGTGTACACAAACAATGTTCTCAATGCTCGAGTTCACGTGTAGAGACACAGGTGATACTTTGAGCAAAGTATCATGTTGTGTCGAGCCTTCTAAGTGTTGTACAAATAGCGATTTTGATGCTCACAACATATTGAAGGCATAGCTTCTAGTTCTTTTGTGACCACTTCAGGTACTCAAAATGGCGGAAGACAAGTTTGAGATGTGAGTGACGTCAGCTGATATTCATGAATAGGAAGGATAAGTGATGTTTACAGATGCACATAAATGTAAATGTCCTGTCCATTAAATCTGAACTCATGAAAACAAAATTAGAGTCCATGAACAACAGACCCAAAGGTTGGGTTAACACAGAAAATACTTTGACCCAACAATGAGTTAAAATAGGGTCATGTACAGCGAGCCTGTTGTCATCGTGAAATTAATTCAGCATACCAAAGGACCAAAAATAAAAAAAATTAACAATAAACTTTCATATAGGTTACATTTCAAGCAAGCAGGGTCTTCATCAGACAGTATGTTTCTGGTTCTTTGGTATGCTGACTTAAAATATTTTTTGCTCAAAATCTTTTTTTGGTCAGGCACCCATTTCAAGCATTTCACAATGTAGTCACTCCAAACATGTTTATTTAATGTGATTAATTATTAGTAAACATAACATTGTATAAAAATTAATCATGACCACGACCCCTAAATTCTGTAATTTTCAAATCATCAAATCAATGCCTGATGAAGTACCATCATGTTATTGAAGCTCATAATCAAGTCAGACTTGATTGCAAAATGCTCATCACAATGTTTTCAAAATTATCCTCATTTTAGAGATAATACACTGTCAGAAAAATTGTCAAAATGGTGTATTACCAGTACCAAAGAATGCATATTAGTACCTCAAAGTTACATTATGGTACAAAATGTATTCATATCTGTACATAAATGGTAAATTTTACACCTTATTACTGTCCCAGTGACAGACCATCTTTGACAGACCAGACCATCAGAAGAGAAAGAATGCAGGGGTCAGGAAAAGCAATGTTTGGGGAAGGTGTGAACAAGAGGGGGAGGAAATGGGGTTGACTGAACAGGGTGAAAGAGACGAGTCTGGAGATGACAGCTTCTCAACGGAGGATGCAGATGTTACTGGGATAAAACAGATGCCCCTGTCTGTTTTTATGAACAGATGCCCTGTCCTGCCCACACGCACCTGCATCAATACACCTCAGATGATGAAAGACAGAAATGAGGAAATGTGGGAGAGGATAGCATGCATTGGATGAGAGCGAATGGGCGATGCAAATTGAAGTGCGTTACAGTGTGTTACAGATCACCTCTCAATGCCAACATTAAATACAAGCCTTAATAATCCCAGAGAGTGACTGAACACACTCATTTTGTGTTCAGCTGTGCCTCAGATAGGTTATTGGTTTTAGTTGTCCCTGTGATCTCCTCTATGAATGGATATGCAGTAGGGGGAGAAGACCAGGCTATTGACTTTGTCTGTGGTAAATATTGTCAGATTGGATTTATGCACCGCAGGGAGAGATACTGAGAGAGAGAGAGAAGATAATGGCTGTAAGTGAAGGGACAGCAGTGAGGTGAGGGGCATCAGGAGACATAAGGGCTGAAGGGGGAGGGAACACAGATGCAGCTATTAGAAAAGTTTTAAATTGGCTGTAACAGAAAAGTAGGATTTTAAAACTACAAAAGAATTAGGTAATTCTATATTAAAGGATTAGTCAATTTAAAAAAAAACAAAAAAAACAGATAATTTACTCACCACCATGTCATCCAAAATGTTGATGTCCCTCCTTCAGTCGAGAAGATTTATATTTTTTGAGGAAAACATTCCAGGATTTTTCTCATTTTAATGGACCCCAACACTTAACACTTAACTCAACATTTATCAATTTTTTTCAACAGAGTTTCAAAGGACTCTAAACAATCTCAAACGAGGCATAAGGGTCTTATCTAGTGAAACGATTGTCATTTTTGACAAGAAAAATTTTAAATATGCACTTTTAAACCACATCTTCTCGTCTATCTCCGGTCCTGTGATGCGCCAGCGCGACCTCATGCAATACGTCATCACGTCAAGAGGTCACGGACGAATGCGAAACTACGCCCCAGTGTTTACAAGTGTGGAGAAAGAGGACTGTTCTGAAGTTGTTGTATGTTGAATGATATTAATGAATGTCTTTGTGTCAGTCTATTGTTTAAATGGTCCGAAATATGCGTTTCATATATGTAACACGTGACCTTTCTACGTCACTATGCAATTACGTGAGGTCGTGCTGGTGCATCACAGGACCGGAGATAGAAGAGAAGTTGTGGTTTAAAAGTGCATATTTTTATTTTTCTTGTCAAAAATGACAATCGTTTCGCTAGATAAGACCCTTATGCCTCGTTTGGGATCGTTTAGAGTCCTTTGAAACTCAGTTAAAAAAAGGTTAAGTGTTTAGTTATGTGTTGGGTTCCAGAGTTTTTTTAATCTTAAAATAACGTTTCCAAAAAAGTTTCAGTCGTTCGTTCACTCGAAACAGGGTGAACGGCACTTTCACATTTGCTTTGCAGCCCTCTATCGGCCAAAACCGCACTAAAGAAGATTCCAACCGTTGGGTCGCAGTCCTGTAGTTCGAGTGAAAACTACAAAAACTTGCTTTACGGCAGACCTACAATCCAATCAGAGCCAGCTATTCTGCAGTATTTACGACAGTGATAATGGACAATTACGCTTCTAACCTGTAGGGGGAGAAAGAGCAAAAACTCTTTAGTGTTGCTTTAAAGTCCATTAAAATGTAAAAAAATCCTGTAATGTTTTCCTCAAAAAACATAATTTCTTCTCGACTGAACAAAGACATTTTGGATGATTTTTATGAATTTGGCAGATGTGACTTAAGCCTGAAGTATAGTCATTTTTTCATTTGTGTGCAAACATGCATGCACGGTCGAACGCACAGCCTTGCAAAACCTAGTTTATGTCGTACATGTAGACAAACGTTTAACGCATGCGCATTGTGTTATTGTAGTATTGGATCGGTACTAGCAAAATTAGTATTGTAGTTTTCAAATATGTGATTAGTTATCACAAAGGCGCTCTCTGTTTATATTTCAAACACGCTGCCTTTGAAGTGCGTCCGAAAGCCTTTCTCTGAGCTGCCTTCATGCATTTCCTCATGAGGCAGCGAGGCAACAAGTCACTGCCTTGAGTTTTCGGACGCAGCCAGTGTCGTGGACAAATGCAGAACTATGCGATAGCGCCTGTCGATGGACTTATGGATTACTCTTTACCGTCTGCCGCTGGTTGTGTCAGCAAAGACAGCTCCCGTAAGCGTACGGGCCAACCAAACGACCCAAGAAGAGTTTGGAACAAAACAAGAGAAAGAATGAGGATCAATTTGGTGTTGCATTATCTGGATAGAGAGAGCTTCATTTAGAACATTTAACTAGACAGAGATTCTGATCCTGCTTGTGTTTTACGCGATGGGTGAGTTGTTTTGATTCGTAACCCTTCAAAAAAACGTATCCTATTATATTGATCACAACATTAGTGTGTAGACTGTAATCCGGGCGTCTTCCCGCGGACGATATGCATATCAAGAGGTATTGTACAGCAATATAAATGGTCATTTTAAGACACTTCACAATAAGATTTGTATTGTCAATACATTAACTGTTATGTGAAAAATCATTGTAGATTGTAAGTTGAAAACTTAATTCTGAGCTGTGTTAACCATCGAATTTGGACTAATACTGTAACATCTATAACTAACAATTTCGTTTTGAACATCACATATAAACTTACATAATGAAATAAACGATGTCATCAAACGCAACATTTATAAGACTTGATTACCTTATCCGTCAACGTGATTTCTCGTTCGCGTCTGATTGATGGCCATCAGCGGTTGAGTTAAAGACTACAAATCCCATAATTCCACGCTGCTTCAGAGCGCCATTAAACAACGTCATTGTTACTGATTTGATCTGGCGCCATCTAGCGGCGCAGATAATACAAATTGCATCTTTAAGGAAAATCAGATATGTGATCATCGACTTGGATTTGTATTTTAATGTAGTATGATGTGATATTGTATGTGTTATATGTATTGTATTGTTTGTCATTTAATATTGGTATTCCGTAACAACAACCTGCCCAGGGACTGCAGATGCAAATTAGCTTTATAGCTAACTCTGGCACAACACTGTTGTACCAACACATCCTCACCCCATGTCGTCAGTGTTTGGCGACACTTGACCATTCGTCAAGGTGTGGCGCGGAGGGTGTACCTTTCGCGTCATTTTTTGACGAGCTGGGGACTTCAATACTGTTGCGTCCGTTGCATTCTCTTTCCTGTTTTCTTGCCATTTTCGCGTCGGTTTAGGGTTAGATTACGCAAAATTAAACAGTGTACGCGAAATTAAACAGTGTACGCGAAATTAAACAGTTGTCACCTGGCGTTGGGGTTAGAAACAGTTGTCACCTGGCGTTGGGGTTAGAGTTAGGTTTGGGTAGGGATGTCATTATGTAAATCTAACCCTAAACCGACGCGAAAATGGTAAAAAAAAGGTATACCCTCCCCGTCACATATTGACGAATGGTCAAGTGTCGTCAAATATTGACGACATGGGGTGAGGATGGGTTGGTTGTACAAATAAACAAATAAAAATAAAGATTTTATAATTTACGTGTCTCTATACCGCTGTTTTCACCGTCCTAAAAACAGGCTGATGTCTTCCTTCTTCTTCCTCCTTCAGAAATATGTAACGAGTTTTGATTGTGTAGCTGATCCAGTATGTTTTGATTCAACGACAGCAGCTTAGTGCACGTTGTCCGAAAAAGTTCATGCCAGATTTAGGAAGCTGTCCTCAGCAAAGGCCAAACAAAGGGGATTTGACTCTGGGGTGAAAATAACAGCTTCTCGATGGCATGGCGACAAAAATAATCTACTAACGCAACTCTACATCTCAGTGGAAGCGCAACAAAGTCATGGCCTTTTTTAGTGTATTCCTGTAGCCGGAGGTTAGTCAAAAATTCCAGATATTGTCGTCATTAGGGCTGGGTATTGTTTAAAATCTTCCAGTGCCAATTTCGATACCTTATCTTATCTGTTTTTATGAAAATAAGGAAACAAAAATAAAGAAATTAAGAATATAATAAAAACTGCTTTACTTCATGAAATGTAAAATGGTCTTTAGCTTGGACTAACAGTATTTAAATACCGTAAGTGGGTTCATTATAGCTGCAACTTTGACAGAAAGTAAAAATATTTAAATACTCCATGAAAATCAGACTTTTTCCATGTTTAAGTGCTATAATCGGGTCCCCAGTGCTTCTACCAACCCAGAGAACATGAAAAATAGCAACCCTGTAACTTTGTTTTGGTAAGGCTCTCTCTGCAAGCATGTGAATATATAGGTCATTCGGATTTCGCTCCCCCCATGACGTAGTAAGGGGATCTTATTATAATGATACTGCCCCTTCATCTGCGCTATCCAACCATGACGCGGCATCACGAGTGCGAGAGACAGAGAGAAAGAATGAATGACAGCACGACGCGATTGTATTCCCTCAAACATAACAGTAGCCTACAATCTTATAACTTGTAGTTTTAATAATCTTTCTACGTTGAATTAACGTTCTAAAGGATTATCGTTACCTTAGTGCAAGAGAGAGAACGAGTGAGTGAGAGAGAGTGAGCGAACAAACGAGAGAGAGAGAGAGAGAGAGAGAGAGAGAGAGAGAGAGAGAGAGAGAGAGAGAGAGAGAGAGCAACGCGACGGTTCACATTCATCAAGTATGTTCAAATCAAATCAAATCATTGATTTGATTTGAAGTATGTTTAATATGTTTCTCTGAAGTTTATATGAGTGAACACAAGGATTAATGCACTGCACGAGACAGAGTAAGAGAACAATGCGTATTCACTATCATACACAATAAGCATAAATATGTTGTTTAATGTTTCTCTGAAGTTTCAAATGAATACGAGGAGTTACAAGATAGAGCGAGAGACTGACAGAAACGCGAATGTGTTCAATATGTGTACACAATAAACTTAAACATATCATTTGATCTGTTTCTCTAAAGTTTAAGCATTAAACGTGTTGTCTTATTACAGATCATTTAAATGTGCATGTGGTTTGGTCAAAAAGTAAACTTCTGAGTGTTTGTGGAAGTGTATTTTATTGTAACATGCTGAAAATCATTGTGCCTGTTTAAAACACTATGAGACCTAAAAGTCTTTATTTTTATTCCACAATGTTCCCCATCTGCTGGTAAACATGTATTTAGTATGCATAAAACAGATAATTGACTTTTTAAACTTGTTCAAATATATAATGCTTAACATCGCTCACTAACTTCCTTCGTGAGAGAATCTCCCTCGATGCTCTGTCATGTCTACAGCGCGAGCGCTTGAGACTCCGCCCACCTGAGCAGCTCATTTTGATTTAAAGGGATACACCCAAAAAGGTGCATTTTTGCTCAGTCCCATAAATTGCCTATTTTAACATGCCACAATAAATTACCTATAGCGTATTTTGAGCTAAAACTTCACATAATGTACTCTGGGGACATCAAAGATTTATTTAATATCTTAAAAAAACGTCTTGTGGAATGTCCCCTTTAAATGATTGACTGAGTTTTACTGGGAAGATTTGTATGCATGTTTGTTTTTGTAAACAATACTCAACTTCATAATTATCAAAATAATAAATATATTTGGGATTTTTAAAATGAGTAGAAAAAGCGTTGTCATTTCATTCAAGTGAAATTAGCAAACCAGTTAAATGGAACTTTAGTTTATTTTAAATGACGAGCCAGACTTGCAAGTAGTGTTGGGGTGCGCGTGTGCGTCAAGTTTAAACCATAGAGACAGAGCGCCGTTATGCAAATTTGAAAACCACGCCCACCGGGGGGGAAATCGGTCCAGCCGTCTCCATTGAGTTTGTGTTGCGAGGAGCCGCCTCCTTGTCATTTCTGGCTTATAACAAAAAACTGAATAATGCCTAAAAGCTGCTGTGTGACAATATGTACAGCTAACAAGCCAAAGAACCTAGAAATAAGTTTTTATAAGCTGTCGAGCCGTAAAACCCTGTCTTTAAGGAGAATAAAGTGGATCGCCGACTACGTTTCCCCCTGGTGGACGCAGTTCTACTAGTGGAAGTCCTGTGGGGGGTTGCCTGTGTCCATTTTTGTGTCTTTAAACGCTCGTTTTTTGGGGTCGACAGCTTATAAAAACTTATTTACAGATTAAACTTAAAAACAGAATAATACCTAAAAGCTGCTGTGTGACAAAGTGTACATCTAACAAAATAAATAAATAAATTTTTACAAGCTGTCGACTTCAAAAAACGAGCGCCCAGACACAGAAATGGAAACAGGCAACTTTTCATGGTACTCCTATTAGTAAAACTGCGTCCAATAGGGGGAAACGTAATCGGCGATCCACTTTGTTCTCCTTGAGGACTGGGTTTTACGGCTCGACAGCTTGTGGAGACTTGTTTCTGGGTTCTTTGGCTTGTTGGCTGTGCATGTTGTCCCAAAGCAGCTTTTAGGCATTATTCAGTTTTTTGTTATAAGCCAGAAATGACAAGGAGGCGGCCTTTTGCAATACAAAATCAATGGAGACTGTTGGATTGCTTTCCCCCCCGGTGGGCGTGGTTTTCAGGTTGTGACGCGCTGCGCTCTGTCTCTATAGACTGTAAAAAAAAATTGGTTTAAAAGCATCATCCATTTTGGGAGACGAGGACATAAAGTCTTGAGATGCGAAGAGACAGGCGCAAGTATTTAAAAAGCATTGAGAGACACAAGCTGCACGAGTGGGTCAAGTTTAAACACCTTGTCTGAGACTGTTGTGGTAGACATGCGCGCGAAGTCTTGCAATGCTGCGGAACCGGGTGCGAGTAACAAGCATTGAGAGACACAGGCTGTGCGCGTGCTTTAAATTGACACTCAATTGTGTAGACTGTCACAAAGACTTTCTGTATATTTCTCATATTGCATCCTTTCTACACTTGTGTTGGGTGACTGCGAGTATCTTCAGAAATCCTCCCTGTCATGTGGTGGTGGACAGCCAATCACCGGCACTTTAGGTCCTTACATGCAAGTACAGGCTCACACAGACACAGCCGCTTGGATTTTGGAAACGAAATTTGGCACTGAAAGATAAATAATTTTTCGAATCAGTTTTCCGCTCGATACCATAAAAGTATCGACGTTCGGTACCCAGCCCTAGTCGTCATATACCTGGGAAGTAGAGGGCTGTAGTCCAAACCGTCCGTTCTCTATGAAATGCAAATTCTGTTAAAGAAAATATATCGCTTGGCATTAAACTTTAAGCTTTATAATTTTGCAGGCGTTATTTATGCTCTAACAGCAACATTACACACTAACTAAAGTTTGGAAAATGGGATCACGGCACCTTAAAATAAATTACACAACACGATTTAATTAGTTTGCATTTTGTGGTATTTGCGCCATTATTTAACGCATAAAAAGCATGTCTTAAACCCTATGCTAATTTGCGCTGCTCTTGGTAATTTTTGAAATTCGTTTTTTTTTGTGTTACGTTAAGGCGGGGTGCACGATCTCTGAAAACCAATGTTGACATTTGAAATCACCTAAACAAACACGCACCTACCCCAATAGAATCTGGACTTTCATTTGAAAGATCCGCCCCACACATACGCAACCCAGGCAACAATTAGTAGATTAGTAGACCTTTGATTAGTAGACATGCACCTTACTGCTAATTGGCTACAAGTGTGTTTTGGTAACCGACCCGACTCCAAAGCGTTTCTCAAAAAATTTTCACCCCGCCTTAAACGGGCATTGTGTCGGTAAATCACCTGTAGAAATTTCCAGTCCCTTTATTAAAAGTCCCTTTGTTTTATTCAAAATGCTCTTTCACGCTTATTTGCCCAGATTATATCTGGCCAAAAGATGCATATAAAGTGATGGATATTTTTTATATAAAAAAACGGTTTGTGTTGAGCTAAGTCTTCATATACAATATTAGTGGACAATTTTCATATTTGGGTGAACTATTTCTTAAAATTGTTTCTTAAGATTTATTTTTTATTCTTTCTTTTGTTTGATATATTTTTTATACATATCAACACACACAATTCACATTCTGTGATGTATGCATGTTCACGATCAATTTTCCTGTGTGTCCTGTTACTATGATGCGTTGTACAAGCTAACAAATTATGTAGGGTTTCAATTCCCAGTACAATTTCAGTCTATATAGGGTCCAGCCACAGCTTACTGCTAAAACCTGCTTCAGATTCTAAATGGCCTCTCTCTGATCATTAAAATCTGCTTCTTTGTGAGTGAAGTATGACTTGATTGTGGGTGTTAGACGTTTTGTACAGACTGGTAAAATTGCCAATTGCCCGTGTGTGTTCTGCTAGTGCTGGCCAGTCACTTAAAAGGATTATTAAACGGAGCAAACTAAACACAGCTTAAGAAGAACAGGAAGACCAACAGAGAAAAATAGACGATGAAAGATGATGAAACAAGCAGTAATTGGAGAGATGACAGGCGAGCATTTCTGTTTCCGTATTAGCCCCATGTTTTCTTTTTAAACCAATTTACTTTTGCCCAGAAATCTCATTTTGGAGCCACAGGTTGAATTAGATGCTGGTATCTATAGATAGAGATCTTCTCATACTTTAGCTACATTAGAAGTGGATGGTATAATCCCCACACTGATTGAAGTGATTGTATTGAGAATAGACTCAAGTGGCAAGCAATGCTTTGCCACTTTCACATCAGACATAAGACTCTGGACTACTGCTATATAACACATAAACAAATGCTGCTTAAAAGACCAGAACAAATTTGAATACTAATTTCATTATATATAAAGGCTCCATTTACGTTTCTTGTGCAAATCTAGTCAAGAGACACCAAAAACCAATGAGAAGTTATTGATATTTTGCCACATTTGATTTTAGCACTAGCATGTGTTAAATTTTGGTTTCAATTTCAGTTGAAAAGTTTTCTTTTACACATACATCTTTTAGCTTTAAAAAGCTTTTAAACCAACTCAATTAGTTTTGTACGGAGCCCCTAAGGGGACATGGAGCAAAAATTAAATAAAGTTTAGTTTCGCATGTGCACGTGAAACTATCGCGCACGCATGTTATAGGGAAAGTTTCATGTGGGCACGCGAAAGTTTCATGCATGCACGCTATAGTTTTACGTGCGCACGCGAAACTAAACATTAAAAAAATCTGCACATGAAGGTTTCGCGTGGGCTCCGTAGTTTTGAATGTATGTGCTTTTAAAAGATTTAGCATGTGATTTTCATATACATCTAGGATGGTACAAGGTTGCAGGACACCACATAATCACAGCAAAAAATTTAAGACAAATGTGTTATATACAGGACAGTAAGTATGTGAACGCTATATGTGGTTGCTTTAAGCAGGACTGACCGTGGTAAGTGCGATTCCACATCTTCTTAGTGACCATATCCCCCGGGGGCCGTGTGCCCGACTGATCCAGGGTCTCGTTTAGGGCATTAGAGTACAACATGACGCCATCATGGAATGCTCCAGAAATCAGATTCATCTGGAAACGTAAAATCATTATTAGCATTAAAACGTAAACCACAAAGTAATTGGATCTTAAATTAGATCTGCAAGCTTTCTAGAAAACATGTTCACAGTATTTATAGAAAGACACTGACATCATTGCAGAAGTGTTGAAGAAGTGAAGTAATTCAATGACCCCAGGAGTTTGTGTGCCAGAAAAATGGCAGCATTCCACGTTCCCCCTAAAATCACCTCGCGGTATTTTACATCACACATTCCTGCTGTTCTCCATCAAATGTGTTACAAAACACTCTACTCCACTTTTACTGTTCCAACATGTTTTTCCCAACATTAAATTAAATGAAAAATGTACAAACAGAGAATTTGTGTTATCAGTTGCGCTTTTGAATGCATGACCCCAGTGCTGTTGCAATCTCATAAAAAGGAGACAAGGTGTCTGTACTATTACAAGTACTTAAATTTAGGATTTACTGTACTAGTAGTTTGGTAAACAAAAAAAATGTAATCAAATGTCAGAGATTTTATTAACCTTAAACAATCGATTTTTTCCAAGATCAAATTCATAGCTACACTATAAACATTAATTTGTTTAAAGGGGTCCTTGATTAGGATTTCACTTTATTAATTTCATTTGGTGTGTAATGTAGCTGTTTCAGCAAAAACCACATCTGCAAAGTTACAATGCTCAAAGTTCAATGCAAAGGGAGATTAACAAAAATTGCTTATGAACTAACGGCTAGACAGACTACATGTGAGCTTCTTCCTGGGTGTGTTACATCACGAATAGGGATGGGCACGAGTACTCGATTGCTCGAGTACTCGAACGTGGCATCGATGATCGATCACGAAACGATGATCATGTGGGTTTATTTATTTATTTATTGTGGATATGGCGGCATTTGGATGTCTGGTTAGCTTTACAAGCGCATGTGGTAGTAAAGACTGGGTCTGGAGATGCGTGTTTGACGTCGTGTCAAGCTATGCAGACCGGCATATGACATCAGTAACATTACCATGCGTGATTCAAAAACAAACAGATAATTCCGCGCACCTGCACCACAGCAACCCGCCGATCCACGCAATGCGCGGCAGCCTGCCGATCCCGTAAAGCAACCCGCTGATCCGCAAAATGCGCGGCAACCCGTCGAACTCGTGAAGCCGGCCACACCTCACATCACTGAGGCACTTTGGTTTAAAAGGATGCCGTGATTTTCGGAGATACAGTCAGTCAGGTGCAAAATGTACAGCGCCGTCAAAAGATCAATGGGTTATCATCTCATATTTAAACATCAAATGTCAAGAGATACCAGAGCCATACGAGCATTATCTTGACTGAGAACAAGTAAGGGGACGACACGACACAGCTAATCGCTAAAATGATAGCAAAAGACTTGAAGCTGGTTAATGTTATGAAGCTTGTGCTTTGACTGGACGTGTTTTAAAGCGCGCTGTTAAAGATGCACATCCACAAAGGTGTTGAAAACTTAGTTGAAGTCTTGCATTTTATGCAGATAGATGCACGTTGTACATTTATGTTGTTTAAAGGCTTAATATTATGTAGAATGCGTCATATAGAAAACGCTTCGGTTTGTGTTTATTAACCCTTTAGTTTCACTTCATCCCGCAGCTTTTCCTGTTAGAGGTTTCTGTTAATTCATTAATAATCTAGTATGTGTTCATTGTTCTGTCATAGTTTCTTCAAAATTAAGTTTTATTTGAGTGTTTTAACAAAAATATTTTCATTTTCACCATGATGTGTACGCCCCGCCCCTTTAATTGCCCGCCCCCAGTTAATCGAGTACTCGTTCTTCAGACCTATGGATTAATCGAAATGAAAAAATGACATAAATGCACATCCCTAAGCACGAACCCCAAAACTTACACAAACCCTGCACCCGGCAACACGCAATAAAGAGGGTGAGGCCATGTTGGGCTGGTTTTTATGTTGTAATGTATGTAAACAAAGGACAATGTTATTTGGCTCTGCTAAGCAGTTAGCTAAATGCTAATTCATAATTATCTGACAAACAGCTGCAAACTTATTTTCAATCATACCAGCGAACTTCGAATGTTGATGTTTGTGTAGTTATTAGTGTAAATTATTCTTTAATTAAAGCTTTTATGTATGTTTACTCTCATGCTCCTATAGCTACAAACACGATAAACATGTTTCTGTGCTTTGTTTGGCCACTTCAGTTTAGCCATATGGGGCCTCATTTATCAACCGTGCTTACGAACAGATGTGTGCGCAATCAGTGCGTAAGAACAGTTTTACGCAAAGTGTGAAATTTACCAACTTGCACTTATACGTAGAAATGTGTGTAAATATGCGCACACCTCTTACGCACACCTCTTATTATCAATCAATTATTATATTCAACCTCATTCACCAGTACCTCTATTTCTGTGTTCCTATTTTTTGCTCTTTTGCCATTATTGCGGTGAGGGGAAAAAGCACAACAACGTGACTTATAAAGGAAGGTGTTGTCACCATATATGGTTAATTGGAGGCGTTTTGGAATGCAAATAACCATGAACATGCACGAGCATGGTGCTTAAGAACACGTGTGATTTATCATTAAGGATTACTTACAGATGTGCGTAAGAACCACATGCGCACGTTTGATAAATACAGATTTTTTTGGACTTAAGCACATACTAAATTTCATTCGTAGAGCAAAATATAGAACATTTTCTACGCACCGTTGATAAATGAGGCCCCTGGTTTGTTTTCGAAATAGGCTCATAGTTCTGGCGACAGATATTTGGCTACACTCGTTATATAAATACAAAACTAACAGTGCTGCACAGTAGGTAGCAATCACTGTAGATCCGAAGTTTGTAATCAAATAATGTCCACAAACAGTGTATCCAAAAAGTATAAGACAACTACAAACAAAAAACATATCATTCTGAAACATCGTCACACCAATGTTTACAATACACCGGAGCACATGCAACTTAATAGTAAGGGGCGTGACGTTTTCGGACAACGTGCGAATGCACACGTCAGGGCCCCAGACTGCCCTGCACCACTGAATCTATTTTTTACAACCCGCCCCGATTAAATAGACATACTAGGCATTGTAATGTAAATGAAAGCCTAAAAAGGCTTAAAAAACAGCCACTAGATTACATTGCCCTGTAAACAGGCAACAACATATGCTTATGAACCATAGAAACCAGCATGGTCATATAAATAACAAGATAGGATAATGATACCCCTTTTTTAACATTTACAAAGAAGTATATATTATCTATTCATAAATTCCCGACCTTAATTTCTCCCGCACCTCGTCTTTCATCTTCACTTTTATTTCTCCGTTTGTTTTGTTGTTGTGGCTGGAAGTGCGAGCTGCTTGTCCCTTTCATCATGTGATGCCAAAGGTTTGGGGACATCATGCAAGTTACGTTGCTACTTAGGCCTACATATTTTAACCTTATCAAAGAACCTTATAAAATATGAAAATATATAGTCCCAAATATTGAATATAGGCTATAGGGAATTGCACGCAACATACATGTTGTTTTTTTATGACACACCCTTCCCCCCCTGCAAATAAAGTGCAACCTGGCCCAGTTGGTTATGAGACAACCGGCGCATCACTAGTGCGGAAGGTGCTTATTGAATTGCAACTCACTGGACCAGCTAACCAATCAGAGTATATTGTGTATTTTTGAGGGAGGGGCTTCATATAACCAGACACACAACTGCAGATTGCAGAATAAAGCCGAAAGTATACTAGGGACGTCCGCGTATGCGCGCCGTCCGCATGACGTCATTTTCGTCATCAAGAGGGTCTGCGGCCGGCCGCGCGGACCGTCCGCGTGCAGCCCAAAATTTGAGACCGCGCGGCCAGTGAGCGTACAGTCCGCGTACAACAGCGCATGCGTGTGAAAATATTTTGACAGGACACTCCACTATAAACAATTATACAAAGGAAATAGACAGCATTTGCACACACACTATCGTTTTTCTTCTTTAACTTTTACTTCTTCCAAGAACAGAAAGCCCTGGAGCATGTTTGTTTGATTCCTGTTCTTTGTTGTCTTGTTGTTTGTTCTAAACTGTGTTTGCAATGGTGGATCAGTTACTTTTCTTCACCTATCCTAATGTGTTAATGTACTGTAAATGTCGCCAAATCAGTGCTGCCCTGACAGCCTGTTAGACTAATAATTTGAAAAAGAAATAATTTGTATTGCGTATAGTGTCGAACGCGGCCATCCGCGTGTAGCCGCGGGGAAAAAAGGTATACCCCGGCCTTAAGGTAAAATATGTGAAAAATTATGTTTTTTTAACCAAGCATTAACACATTACAATGCACCCTATACACACAATCAAACCTTCAAAAACAACCTGTTTACTACCTCTGTAATCTTTCATTCTTAAATCCTATTTGTTTCTATCTTAAACCTCATTCACACAGACCTCTGGTCCCAGAAAATACCCATAAAATTGCCAGACAAGCGTCTGTGTGAACAAAAACTCGTTCCGTTAATCTTCTGGGATCGTTGCCGGAAAGAGGACCTAGTAAGATACGCGGTAACCCTCTGTGTGAACAAGAAGCTGCAAGAATGCCGTAATGGGCGTGTCGAAGTGAGGACGCGCGCGTCATCATCACAACACAAGTTATGGTTCAGCTCCTTACAACGAGATAACATGCATATAAACATTCATCACGAGAAATGTTGCAAACTAGATTGACGCAGTAATCAGGAAATGATAAATTAGACGCATAAACAATGACGCACGTGCCGTGTTAGGACGCGCGTGTCATGGCAACATGAAGTTGGTTCAACTCTTTAAAATGAGGGATTTTACAACATTCACAACGAGAAATGTCAGCAAACTGGACTAAAGCAGATATCAGGTAAGTTAGCTCATTACTTACTGCGTTGAAACGGAGATCATTCAGCAGCATAAAAGAATATCGCGTCACGTGCTCATTTGAGCTATAATAAACGAAAATACCCCCTCGTCATCCCAACAAGTCGGTCAGCTCCTCAAAATACGGGTTTTAAATGCATATAAACAATCACGATGAGAAATGTCTGAAAACTGTATTAAAGCAGAAATCAGGGAGCTCGTCAAATATCCACTCTGAAGCTGAGATCATTCACCTGCATTAGAACGGTGCGTCACGCGCTCCTTAATAATCTTATCATAAACAAAAGTGCACGCGAGTGGTTCTTGGAGGGAGAAATAATATATAATATGCAAACTTCAGACGCTGCATAGAAGAGAGGGCGGGACTTTCAATAGGTCACGTGTCTTTCCGGGACCGTCACATGCCGGATAAACTTGGCAGTGTGAACGAAAAAAAAATCTAACTATTCCGGAAAAATTCAGGATTCATATGCCGTGTATTTTACGGAATTTGTGTGTGAAAAGGGCTTTAGTTTCTTTCATAGGATTGTAAGGGAATGTGATACAAAGTTGATACTCAAATGATTTCAGATGATTTTTGAGCAATAAATGTTTTCTCTTGGTACCCATTGTGCTGTATCACAGCTCTCCCAAGAACTAAAGCTCTTTAAAACAGACACACACACACACACACACCCGAGAGTGCACAACAACAAATAACTCTAAATTACATTTGACATGCTTTATTACCCCCTAAATGGCATCATTGAACAATTTCACAAATGCCATGTGTGAGAAACTTGCGAGAGACCACTGAACTGTTTTTCTTGCTGTTTCCCAGCACTCTTTGGGGAGAGATGGTTTAACTGGGTAATCGTGTTCATATATCGGCGCCTGTGATGTTGGTATGTTCACATGTGCCTGGAACCATGTGTGAGAGAGTGTGATTATTCAATTGTTGGGTGCTGTCTATGCCCAATGCACTGCCATTTATCACCAATGTTTTTGTTTGAATGTTTTCAAAGAATGCCTGTAACAATCTTAAATAGTTTTTTACCCATGAGCCTTAAGGAATTTATCCATAAGATCTGGACACATGGGACAGCAGACATGTTGCAGCTGTTACATGCATAACATTTTTAAGTTCAACCTGGATCTTATTTAGACCAGCAAACAGATAAGTTGCCAGAAGTCCAGAATGACGTACATGTAATGTGTGTGCACTTTAGCGGCTTGTGTGAGACATTTACACAGGGCGAAAGCATTAACGGTTGAGGGAAGGCTTGTCTGAAGCGTGGCCAACAGCCAATCACAGTGGCTGCAACACATAATTCAAAACGTAATTGGTTGGCACGTGCAAAGTTATTTGCATGAGGCGATCTGATTGGCTGACCCACGCGTTGGTACTTGAAAAGTTGAGAAATGTTCAACTTCTGCCGCGAGCAACGGCAGTGATGCGACATTGACGGATTCACAATTCAGTTCGAAAACGCATGACATCACCCATTAAAAGTAAATGAGAAGCGTTAACGGTTACGCCCCATGTGAATGTACTGTAATGCGATATCAGACTTTATTAACACCAACGGAAAGCAGGGGTTCCCACAGCATTTTGCAGTTGAGGCGGCCCGCCTAAGATGGGAAACCCTACCACCTTAACTAGGTCGTCAAAAAAAAAAAAATTCACTGCACAAAAGGCCATCAAGTGCCTCTCGGAGAATAGCGCGCACGTGCTTCACAATGTGAGTGAGCACGCGCGCCACACGGCCGAAATGAGATAAAGACGTAGTCTGTCACTGTCTGGAGGATAACAAGCCAGTTGGTAAAACATCTCGAAGAATAGTGCGGACGCGCTTCACGCTGCAAGCGTACATGTGCGCCACCCGGCTGAAATGAGAGCCGTGGTCCTTCACTGTCTGGAGGATAGCCAGTTGATAAAATGCGTGTCCGTGAGAACTGAAAGTGGACTTATGTTTTGACTTTATTTAAGCCTGTAATTGTATTTAGACAGATTTTGATTTATTGTAACTTGTCAATTTAATTCCCAGCCTGTCCAGTTGGTGTCAAGTGCGCATTTGACTTAAAGGCGGAGTCCATGATGTTTGAAAGCCAATGTTGATATTTGAAATCACCTAAACAAACACGCCCCTACCCCAATAGAATCTGGAGCTTCTGTTGATAGACCCGCCCCACACATACGCAACCCGGCATTTGATTTGATTTGATTGGCTATAAGTGTGTTTTGGTAGTCGGCCCGTCTCCTTTTCCAACGCATTTTTCAAACATCGTGGACTCCGCCTTTAATGCACCAGTGCGCAGATTAATCTACGTAAAGTTCTGCGAGAGAGTGAATAGTTAGCAATGGCCTTTAAACTCTCTTGCGATACTTTGTTGCCGCTACGCTGCTGAAGTTTAACACACTGCAATCTGATAGAAGAGTACGGATTCAGCCTCCAGAACAAAATTATAACTGCAACAAAAAGCCACCTGGTGGATAATAGCGGTATTGTGGAAAGCCGGAAATTTTCGTCATTGGCAGGGAAGCCTTTTCTCTTAATTGACAACTTACCTCCTCAATGGTGGTGAAAGAGTTAAAACAATCCTCTGCATTGTATCACACCTTCTTTGCTTTCTGTGATGCCTCTTTTTATTTGCAATAATTTCTGCCATTTCAAGCGCAGCTTTATTCGGGTGTTATAGCAGTCACAACACATGCGCAAACATTAGTAAATTGCGTCACGTGAATCATTTAAATAATCTCCTTTCCAAAATGTTTGCATTTGAAAGGGAAACTCCTAGAAATGCATATGACATAAGAAAAAAAAAGCTAGACCACACCTTTTCAGCGCTAATGGGTGTCTTTAGTAAATCCTGACAGTCGTTATTTAACGCCAAAATGATAGTTCGCTGTTAGTCTGTTAGTCAATCTGGCCCTTAATTGCATTAATGTCCATCTTTCCACCCAAAAAGCCATTACTGTCTTAAAGGGGACATTCCATGAAAATCAGACTTTTCCATGTTTTTTCCATGTTTAAGTGCTATAATCGGGTCCCCAGTGCTTCTACCAACCCAGAAAACATGAAAAATAGCAACCCTGTAACTTTGTTTTGGTAAGGCTCTCTCTGCAAGCATGTGAATATATAGGTCATGCGGATTTCGCTCCCCCCATGACGTAGGTAGGGGATCTTATTATAAAGACACCGCCCCTTCTACTGCGCTATCCAACCATGACGCTGCCTCGAGTGCGAGCAACAGAGAGAAAGTATGACTGACAGCATGACGTGTTTGTATTCCCTCAAACACAAACAGGAGCCTACAATCTTATAACTTATAGTTTTAATAATCTTTCTACGTTGAATTAACGTACTAAATGATTAACGTTATCTTAGTGCAAGAGAGAGAACGAGTGAGTAAGAGAGAGTGAGCGAACGAACAGAGAGAGAGCAACGCGACGGTTCGCTTTCAAGTATGTTGTTTAATATGTTTCTCTGAAGTTTATATGAATGAACACGAGGATTAATGCACTGCACGAGACAGAGTCATATCATAAATGTTGTTTAATGTTTCTCTGAAGTTTCAAATGAATACTAGGAGTTATAAGATAGAGAGCGAGAGACTGACAGAAACGCGAATGTGTTCAATCACAATAAACTTAAACATGTCATTTGATCTGTTTCTCTAAAGTTTAAGCATTGAACCTGTTGTTTTATTACAGATCATTTAAATGTGCCCGTGTGGCTTGGTCAAAAAGTAAACTTCTGAGTGTTTGTGGAAGTGTAATTTATTGGAACATGCTGAAAATCACTGTGCCTAAAAGTCTTTATTTTTATTCCACAATGTTCCCCATCTGCTGATAAACATGTATTTAGTATGCATAAAACAGATGATTGACTTTTTAAACTTGTTCAAATATATAATGCTTAACATCGCTTACATAACTTCTTTCGTGAGAATATCTCCCTGATGCTCTATCTTGAGTACAGTGCGAGCGCTTGAGACTCCGCCCACCTGAGCAGCTCATTTTGATTTAAAGGGATACACACAAAAAACTGTGCATTTTTGCTCAGCCCCATAAAGTGCCTATTTTAACATGGCACAATAAATTACCTATATGGTATTTTGAGCTAAAACTTCACATATGTACTCTGGGGATATCAAAGATTTATTTAATATCTTAAAAACGTCTTCTGGAATGTCCGCTTTAAACATAAAGTTTAAAATATAATTTAGTCTAAAGTTAAAATCTAGTCAAAGTGAACTAACTGCACCCCACTAATATAAATGTCACCCTAAGCTTAAGTAATTGAGCTCAGAACAGTTTTTGGGATCCACGGCACAGAGCCAGTCGGTTCCTGGCAAAACATCAAGCTCTGCTATACCATAATGAAGCGACAGAGAGAAAAGCTCCAAAAAACACTAGGAGAGAAGAGGTGGTACAAAAGTGAGGTTGCCATGGCAACTATAGACAGAACATGGACTCATCGATACAGAACATCTGTGTGTGACGGAGGATAACGCGATGGTAGAGCAGGGAAAAGACGATTTTAAGGGTCCTAGGAGAAAGGGAACAGTACAGAAAGAGAAAGGAAATGCAGTTTCTGTATAAAAGGATGAAGGAGAGAGAGAGAGAGAGAGAGAGAGAAAAAAGCATTGAAAGAAATTACACATTCAGGCAGTAAGACATACATAGCAAGATACAATACAGCCAAGATATGCACAGCATGATGGAAGACGGACAGGAAATTTATTTATTATAACTAGATTTATACATTTTAAAAGTTTTATGGCAATGCAAAACTACCATAAAACTTTTACAATGTTTCTCCAATGTGTTTATGGGTGGTTGCTAGAGCATTGTTATGCGGTTGCTAGGGTGTTGGTGATTACTGGCCTTTTCCCCCCATTTTTTGTAAATCAGACCAAACTCCAAATCATTTTGGAAAATAATACCAGGCCTCCCCCTGTACCAAGCTATGTGATTTGAGGAGTTAATCACATTTATTGCAGAATGGTGTGAGTAATATAAAAAGTTAAATACTAAGGGCTTAAAGTTGTTATCATGTGCAGGGAGTGAGGTATAGTACAGATGATCTGTTCTTCATCATTCACAATTTTCATCCCCAGCACTATTTGTTCCCTTCGTGTTCACCTTTTTCCTTCAACCCTTAGCAGGTCCTACATGAAAATGCTCATTGTAGTTTAAATCTTCTATAACGAGGACGCAGCAACTGTCAGCCACAACGGCTTTGACTGTGAATGGTCAAAAACAGGCCATTAATTCTGAGAGGAGAGCCATAGCCATTAAAAGGGTATTTAGGACCGTCATAGAGAGAGAGAGAGAGAGAGAGAGAGAGAGAGAAAGAGAGAGAAAAAGAAAGAGAGAGAGTGATGTTCGATTGAATAAAGTTGGCAGCCGTGAACAGAAAGACTTATAAATTAGTTTATAAAGTTCTAAATATGGATATATTTACTTACAAAAATCACATCGAGGCATGTGGATTACCTCTGTGAAGGATGGATGCACTTTTTTGGGCTTCAAAGTTAGAACTTGTTCCCTAGTTCCTGTTTACTATACTATACTATATACTATTTCTTGTTGCACTTAAAGGAGCATTTCACACGTAGAAACATTAATCTTTATTGAAAGTGTGTCATATTTGTAGTCGAAATGTAACATACATTTCGAATTTGGTGCCTATTTGACAGAGAAAAGGGGTGTTTGTAGTCTCACTCCCTCAACAAAGATATTGGACTTCCTTCTTTCAATGATGCAAAATGATGATTTTTACGTCATTGAAAGAAGGAAGCGCAACACTGAAATCTGTATTTCTCCTGTCTAAGCGGAAACTGAGGAAATGATGCACAAATATTCAAAAACATGAATGGGGTTCTAACTATACAAACCTTTATGCAAATGGGTGAAGTGTCCCTTTAAAGGAGTTTTACCATTCGTCTTTGTAAACGACAGTTTAATGCATTTTAAGAAGGATTGTTCCAGTGCACCTATGCAGCCATTGTGGGGGTGGGAGGTGAGACAACAAACACCCCAAAATTCTCGGGCCAGCATCATATGTCCACATTTCAGTCAAAACCGTTTTATTTCATCATAAACAATCTGAAAACAGGGATTAAAGTGTAAAATACCGAACTTGTCCTTTAAATGTTTAAGTTTAAACATCTTGAAGTCATTTTAACTTTTTTGACTACTAAGACATTGCTTTAAATTATAAATACTAAAGTATACTACAGTTTTATTTTTAAGTGGACATGTATTGCAACAACTTATTATAAAACATTTGTTTTATTACAAGTTATTGGTTTATTATAAGGTATGATCATTTAATCATGATTTTAATGCAGTGCCTCAAATGTTTTAATTGATTGCATGCACGATGGCTCGAATGTTAGCGGGTAAAAATAAAGTTGTTGGAGTACTTTTACATGAGTATTATTTTTGAGTCGTTATAGTCTCGCGTAAGGTCTACACCATAGGTTATCTGTAGCCTCTGCGTAGCCTTACATGCAACTCACCAAATTCTTTACAACGTGTCAGTTCAATAAGGACTGCAAGTGCTGTGATGGGTCGACTAGAACCCCTCCCGTCAGGTAAAAAACTGCGTCATAGGTACAGTTTCCGACAGTGAGAACAAAGATCAACCAAGTTGAGGAGTGATACTTCCTACCAGCGATTTGCATGTGTGTTTGCACGTCGACGTGTAAGTTGACGCAAAAGTATAAATGAAAAACTATGCTTAACCTACGCCGTCGTGGCTACGCCGTAGGACCTATACACAACTTTAATGAGCCCTTTTATGTTTTGCAGATGAAACTGAGATGAGTCGAACATTATATTGTACGTAAAAACATACGTTTGAAATCCAAAACGATTAATGTAAAACCTTGTGTGGAGTGTACCTTTTCATGTGTTCAAGCTTGTTTTGATGCTAATCTAAAACTAAACCAACTAAGCATGCAACATACAACAAATGCTTATTTATTTTAACCAATTTTCGTATCTCTCTAATTTACTGTAATTACATTTGTGTTATATCAGCCTCAAATTGGACAATTGGTCACAGTGCTGTGTCAATAACGTAATCGTAATATCAGTCGACTACTACATACGACACATAAAGTAAAACGTGGAAATCAGTGGCATTAGGTCTCACAAGCTGGGTTTCCATTACACCGATTTTATGAGCATTTTAAAGTATCGCATAAGAAACGAGTGCTGGAAATGCCAAATTTCGAATAAAAAAAACTTAATTCGCAAAAAGTTTAAGGTGTTTTTTGCGAAAAAGAGTAAATGCGAATAATGGGATAGGAAAACGCATTTGCCGAATAAATTCTGAATGTAGCAAACAGTAAACCCACATCAGTGACGTCTACCCAAATCAGCTGACGTTGTCTTTACCATATATAGGGCTCAACATTCTCACCCAGAGCAATGGGTTGAAAAATGCAACATCAAAAGTCATATCCATAAAAACCTAAATCTTTATTCAGCAAGAAGGCTTCAGCAAGACCTAAGATGCATAAGAACCACGAAGAAACAAAGAGGGATGACACAAGAAAGCCATTAAGAGAAGAAATGGATCCAAGACCATCAACTCTACTAGATCTTAAATTTAAACCAGAAAGCTAGGCATTTTGTGTGCCACTCGGTAAAATGACGTAGATCTTCAATGAACTTCTGCATAGAGGGCTCATTCAAGGCTCTGAGCTGATCTCTAGCTAACAGACTGCTCTGTAGTGACAGACACGCACAAGTAGACCTGCAGCTTAGCATAATTACCGCCCTTCCCCACTGTCACTGAAAGGTTACTTATCCCTCACATACACATCATGCATGTCCGGAGTCTTTTTTGGGCGAATGCTGGGTGACATTTACCGTCAGAGCATAAACAAGCAAATCCGACAACTTCAATCATCTCTGTCTGAACTTCTGGTGCCATTTTCCCTTTCTATCAATTAATTAGCCAAGAACCTCTGAATATGAAACGAGCCATGAGGATTTTGTGTTGGTGGTCAGTTCGGTGTCCATATTGCTGGTTGGGAAATTTCCGCACACATGTAAAACACAAATTATGTAAATGTAATAAACTGTTCTCAATGCATAACTACCACTGTGTCTTTTTCACAAATCGCTACAGACTCATTTAAAATGGGTATGGGCACTCGAGTACTCAAACGTGACATCGACGAACGATCAAGAAAATTATGATCGTGTGGGATTATTTTTATTTTTTTGTGGTTGTTATGGTGTCATTTGGAGGTTCAGTGTTCCCACACCTTAGTTAACTTCAAATTCAGGGACCTTTCAAGGACTTTCCAGGCCCAATACCCTCAAATTCAAGGAATAAATGTGGGGACACATTTCAAGTAAGAGCAAGTAATCGTGTTACCTTTTAAGATAGATTGTTACAGTTCCCTTTTGAGGGAACTCACGTTGCATCACTGCGGTGACACTTTGGGGACGCCTCCAGGGGTAAATGCGTCTGAATGTGTATATCAAATTGAACCAATGGTGAGGATTAACGACAAAGACATGGGGGACGTGGGAACCAGGAAGTATATCGCTATCAGAAATATTGCCAAAGACTTTACAGGGACGCAGGAAGTATGGCAAGGGAGACGCAGCGTCTCGTTCCCTTCTCAGGTAACAACAGTTACATACGTAACCCAAGACGTTTTCATGTGTTAAACACAACTATACAAAAAGTATTTTGGTATGAATCAACATTCGCATACAGAAGATATAAGCATTTAAAGTGAACAGTTTAGCACATGTGCTTAAAAAGTCTAGAATTTTTATGATATTATCCTACACTACACAGGGAATAATATGGATTTTTTTCCAGAAAACTTCTTGCATAAAATAAATTCAATCACTTTCAATGACCTGTATCGATGTCTGTATAGTTTCAAAAACTTCCCAGGGCCTTGAATTCACCCCCAGATTCACAAACTTTGGATTTCAAGGACCATTGGGAACCCTAAGGTTACTGTATGTGAAATCACTGCATCCATACCTTAAAATCGAGCATCTGTGTGCATGCTTCAGATCTGTCAGTCAGCGTGATGAGGATCATTTTCATGTCTTATCGCTCTTAATAACTCTTTTAACATTAGTCAGGTCACACACTTGATCTCTTTTAACTCTTTCCCCACCAGCGTTTTTGTTTTAAGTTGCCAGCCAGCGCCAGCACTATTTATGATTTTCACAAAAGTTTAACTTTCTGGGGTCGACCGTGGTACGCGCCCCGCAAACTCTTCATTTTTCAATCACTGCGCAAATAGACTTAGATTACTCTGCTGATTTGGACATACAGATATGATTTATACATCATTTAAAACTTTAAAGTGTCCAAAGTGTTTTTTGCGTCCACTCCCAATTAAAACAGAATGTTGTGCTTTTTGCAAAATTAAGAAAATAAACATTAAGAAAAAAAGCGTCTCAAAATGAACTGTTACTTAACTGAATACTTGTCAGACAAACAAAAGATAAATGTCTACATGGAGAAGAGAAATAAAACTGAAAGCGTGTCATAGTCAAGGACACTTAAGGCACTGAAAGAGTTCATTTAGGGGGATGAACCGCAGTGATAGATGCTGTACAGTCCCAACAAAATATGTCATATCATATCAGTCTGCTGTATTCTCTCAAGGCCAGCAATCAGAGCCGCCTGCAAGCTGCAATCAGCACAAGTTTTATGGGCGTGCTTGTGCAATTACTTGATTTACATAAATTTCATTAGCGAATCAGGTGCGCTATCACCAGACACGATTCATCACTGAATTCTCTGAACTTTGTGCCATCTCTTTTGAGAAGCATGCCAAAGTGATGCTGTAAAAAGCTATTCATTTAAACTAGTTGGAGGTCCCAGAGAAGCTCTTTAATAAGCTTCAGGGTCAATGGGGTCTTGCGGTGATAGACATTGCATGGGAACCATTGGTTTCAGAAACTTATATGGAATGAATTTCAAAACAAAAATCATATTCCAGTTGCTTTTATGAACCTCAAGAGAGTATTCCTGTCATCTCTGCTTACAATCAGTGTAAGACCTAGCGGGATAGTTCACCCAAATATGAAATGATGTCATTTAACCTCTGTTTATTTAAACTCGTGTTGTTTAAGCTCATATGGGTTTTCATTCCTAGGCAGATTGGTAGGGACTGAAGAGCTCAGTCACCAATTCACTTTCAGTCAGTCGTGGCCTTATGGTTAGAGAGGTGGAGTTGTGACCCCAGAGCTGCCAGTTTGAGTCTCATAGCCAGCACGCTGGGACTGCGGTGCCCTTGAGCAAGGCACTGGCACCCCAATGCACCTGATTTCTTTTTATGGTAATTTAAAATTGATAAATGTTTTAGTGCTTTTTTATACTTAAGCTTTTCCAAATTAACTGCTCAAGCAAGGCCTCTGGTGTTGTAATAACTACTAATAAATATATGAATAATGCATGTTATATATAACAATGAATAATAAATTGTAAATAATAAATAAGAGTGTAAATAGACTCTTAATTCTTACCAGAGAATCCTCCACGCTGAAGTTAAACAAGTCCATTGCGTCTGTCTTCAGTCTGGACACAAAGTCTTTGTACTCGGGATTCTGAGGTTCTCTGTAAGTCAAGATCTTCACGCTCTGTGAGGATTAAACAAAGAGTGGAAATTTTAGAGACAGCGTGTTATGTAAAACATAAAAAGGGCACACAAGAGGATACACATGCAAATCGAACATCTGAATGTTTTTCAGCTAATCCAATCCAAAAATGAAGCCACGGTGTAGGTTAATGAGGAGTCTGAACAATCCTCATTGATTATATTTAGATTAATCAATGTTCATTTGTTTTGTTTAAGGGTAGATGTACAAACCAGAACGTAATGATTTTAGTGCACCCTTCACTATCTCTTAATTTATTTTCCTTCTCAGACGCTAATGACTGCTCAGACTCTCGATGTAAATTAAAGCGGTCGTGCTTGAAAAGCTGGACCTAGTTAGTGCTAAAACCAACTGGTCCTGACAAATTTACTTCTGTTTACAATGAAGGACGGCACAAAACAAAATTGCCACCATTGCTGTGACTGTTGGGCAAAATCTAAACAGAGTAACTGTGCGTTCAAACCAGATGCGGAAGAGGAGGCAAGCGCGAGTGATTTACATGTTAAGTCATTACATTTACATGTTAAGTCAGCGTTTCGGGTGTTGATGCATGATCCACAGGAACCGTGCGAGTTGAAAAATCTGAACTTTGGCGGATTTTCACTCCGCGCTAACCAATCAGGAGCTTGCTCTAGTAGTGACATGATTACAGGAAGCGAAACAACAACAACAAAAAAAAAAAAAACAATGGAGGACAATAATAATCGCTATACGAGACATCTTCGTACTTTTACAGGAATTAAAAAAAAATTTAGTTTGGAAGAAAGTGAGTGAGGAGGTTGAACAATCTGGTAAGTTTACTCAATTTGAGGTATATATTTAAGCAATGTTCTAATAACTCAATAGACCGAACAGCTATTTTTTAATATTACAGAGGCACAAAGTGTAGTTTTAAGATTAGTTTAGACGAGAATATATTTCACTGATTCTTGAAACTTTGGCAAAAACATGTCCCACTAAGAAAAGTGCTAATTCTGTTGGAAATTAATAACATTTTCATGAAGAAAAAGAATCAATGTTATAATCAGGGGGTCCTTTGCACATATGTAAGGTTCTTTTATAGGTTTATTTAAATTTTTTATTAATTTAATGATTATATGCTGGCCCATTGCCTACAAAATCAGCTGTCCTCGGTTTAGAGATAATCATTTAAACTTGATTAAAAAAGCCAAAAGTAATAATTAAATTGAATAATATATTTACCGCATGAAAGAGTACATTGTAATATGTATTAAAAACTACAAACAATGAGTTTTGAACAAGATTTACTATTATTTTGTAATTGCTCAAAATGTGTCCCACATATTCATCACCACTGTCAGATATTTATAAAAAGCAATAAAATCAGACAACTACAGGGTCAACTGCACTCCCGAGGACCCCATTTTCAAACCTTCAGCTCTTCTGCATGCTTCAAGATCACTCAAGCTCCTGTATGTTTGCTATTTTCTCTTAAACTTGTTCATATTTTTGGACACTGCTACTGTGACAACCATAACATGTCAACACCGTCATCTTTGTAAAAAAAAATATAAGATTAGATTATGAAATAAATGTATCATTTTTAAGAAGAGGTCTGAAGTAGCTATCAACAGAAGGGCAACAAGATGGCTAATGTGAACAACTCATCTATTTTTTTTTTATCTATATTAAGTTTTTGTCACCACAGTCAGATCTGTCTTTCTGTCAGGTTTTCTGTATTTTAGGAAGTTAAGATTTGATATTTGTTCATCACGGTGCTCAGGATTGTGTTATTTTTTGGACCAAATATTTACATAAAGTTTAAACAAGAAGCCATTGACTTGAGTGGTATACATTTTGGAATAATGAGGCCAATGTCACCACTGTCAGATTAGTGTCACCACCGTCAGACGGAGTTTTATTTGTTTTAAATGAATATGCTTACAATATGTTCCTTCAGTGCTGTTGAGTTATTAAATTAATAGTCTCTATTAATACAAAAATATGTTTATTAAATATAAAAATCATTACTTTTTCTATTTAGGCTTAAAGTAAACGTTGTATGAGTAATAACTGGAAAAACGCCTATTTAAAAAAAAAATACGAACAGGGGAGGTTGCACCAGTAAATTGCTGAACAGCCAAGACCTTGGTCTATAATGATATACCTTCAGATTTTGTAATTTAACAAAAAAAATTTTTTTAATTTAAACCTGTTTTATCCAAATTCCCAAGAGTCACTGATTTGTATAATATTAAAATCTGCAGTCGATTAGTAAACATAGTGCCTATTTGAACATTTGCTTAGAAAAGAGTGGGTGAAAGCGTGGATCTGGCGGCCTGGCAGAAGCCCCTCCCATGACGCAAATTTATGCGTGAATGTCTCGAATGACTAGAATTTCACACGCAAATTAGGCGAGTAAACTCAAAATGTTCAAGTGTCTAACTACACTCGAATAGCACCTTTTTGCCGCATCTTCCGCGTCTGGTGTGAACGCAAAGTAAGAATGAAACATTACCCTAAGTCAGTGTTCTTCATTGCGCGGCTCACGAGCTAATTTGTGGCTCGCATGGCAGTAAATAATATAGTGATATGATCATGCAGGCATGCGCTTTTTCTGTCTTTTCTGCTCCGGACGCTAACTTTGTTAGAAAACCATACCTCAGGCATGTGATTGGCTAAGGACAAAAAAGCAGGAAAATATATTGAGACCCCCCCCCCCCACTTTCGCCAATCAAACTGGTGGCGGATCTATACGGGTGGTAAAGCAGGACCCATAACAACTTATTTGAACAAAAAACACATTTTAATTTATTTTACAGCTAGATGTGCAACATGCAACTTTTTTGTACAGTATGACACATAACAACTTATTTGGTGGATGTGTAACAGTGGGAATCAAAAGCAAGTGTCTTGTCCACTGCTCCATCACCACCTCTCTCTATAACAACAACCATGACAAAAAATATGTTTTAAATTATTTTTGTTTTGCATTTTTACCCAACTTTAACAGCTAAATGTGCAACATGCAAATGTTCATGTCAAAAGAAGGCCTATTTTGCAGACATCCAAATAAAATGTAGGCAATGGCTTATAAAGATTTTTTTCCATATCCACTTAGGTTTCTCAGCTTGCACTCTAGCAGGGCTCAAAATTAACTCTTTTATTTGGTAGCACTGGTGCTCCCAACTTTAAAGAGTTAGGAGCACCAGCAAAAATTTAGGCGCATCCATCCAAAAATTAAAAAGCACCACAACTACAATGTAAATGTTAATAGATTTATTTTATTAAAAATAAAACACCACCACCGGGCTTTACACATCCTATGGCCAGCATTTAAAAGTTGGTCTTCTATTTTATTTTATTTTTTGCTGCATAAATTCCTAAATTAATACCCAATGCTGTTGAAATGGTATAGCAGCAATAATAATTTAACAATTACAGGTAACATGATTAAGATTACATAGAAAATCTAGCAAACACGTAAAACACTGATTAATTGTGACATTACAAAAGTGACCCTAATATAGAAGGCTAATATATATTGGTATTGATAACTGCATTACCAGGATGCTTTTACTACTAAATAGGCAATGTTTTAAAAAATACAACAAAAACATACCATCAGCATTGTCGTATTCCACAGCAACATGGACCACAAGGATGTTTGTCGAATGTCCATTCACCAGCGCATGCGCACATACACCATCAATCACACTTTGACAGACAGGTCGGTGTCTCCATCAATAATAAACACATTTGTCATGACACGTCTTGTGTTTTTGGCACTTTCGCCATGTTTAAGCAAGGTACGTCTGGCGCTTAAAATGTTTTGATTCCGCCATTAACGCCGTTTTACAGGATTTACAGTAAACACAGTGAGTTACATTTTCATAGCGGAGACACTCGAAATCTTTAAGCCACTCTCTCTGAAAGGTTTAACGTCAACTCGTATTTTCTGGTGGTGGAGTTACATTTGAATCCGGATCGTCGTCATAAAATACAGTAATAACCTTGGCTGTAATCGGCTCGCTCTCGTCATGCTCGCGACGCGTTCGTCTTTTCACATTTCCGCGCTCCACGGCAACAAGGAATGACTGACGCTCATATTAGCCAATCTGCGGTCTTCATTAAACGCAAGAGCTTAATGGTGAAATTTGATTGGTTATGTATCGTTGGAGAGAACACTGAACCTGGGACAGCGCCAGCACGCAGGATCACAATCAACTCGCGTCACAACAAAATGGGCAGTCGCACAAATGCTCCCAAATATATTTTAAGGTCGCACAGATTAAATTTCGGTCGCATATGCGACCAAAATGGTCGCAATTTCGAGCCCTGCTCTAGCATTTGTGTGATCCAGGTAACGTTAGCTTTGCATTAAAAATGGTTATCACTGGCATGGCTACTTTTAATTTTATACTTTAAGTACATTTCCAAGCCTGTACTTTGATACTTTTACTTGAGTAAAGAAGTTAAATCAGTACTTCTATTTTTACCAGGGTATTTTTTTAATACAATTATCTGTAAAAATGTGCTACACAGGACCTTTAGTTATAATAAAGTGTCTTAAAGGTCTCTTTTTCTAATTTTAGACCCCTGTAGATGAGTAACTTTGTTAGCTGTTAAACATAAACAATAGAAGGTTGACACTAATAAATAAAAGTAATTGCAGGGCTCGCAAAATTTTAAAATCCCTGGTAGCCCTTCGGGCAGGCACTCTTAAACTTTTGGTAGCTCGAAATGAATATAAGTAGCCCGAATAAAAAATACATTGTTTAATGTAGAATATTGATAAAGCATGGATTTCCAGGATTTTCCAACTATTCCTGCCCATCCCCAGCTAACAATCTTTGGTTCCCAAAACTTTCCCCTAACTTTAGTTTTTGGTTTCTAAAACGTTATTTTCCAAGGTTTTTGGATAGCCAGGATTGTTTTCTTTAAGAAAATAAACATTGCCCTAACGTTATTTTTAGGTTAGTTTAACGTTCCCCTAACATTAGAACAATTTAATTGTTCTATTCCTGAAATATTATATGAATGTATTATAACATGGGTTATATTTTTAATAAAAATACTTCAACACATCACACATTGTATTTAGATAACATGGTATTTTATCAAATATATAAACAACCAGTGACTTTAACACAATATAGAAGACTTAAAACAGATATTTATTAAAAAGGAATAAACATTTCATTCTTAGGTTAACAGATCTTACCATAGCAGTTTATTTTCGCTAGAATAATGTTAGACTCTGAGGTAAAACGAAATGTATTCTATTTGCTTTAGGTAAACATATCTTACCACTGCTGTTTAGTCACCTATCAAAAGCTTCTTACATCATATTCTCTTAATAGCCTAGACGTGTCAAATCAATCGGAAATCATTCAAATATATTTTCCTTCTCACATACTTAAGTTAGTAACTGAAGAAAGAAACGCTAAATTTCATTTTCGTTTTTACCTTATAGACTAACACTGTTTTAGCGGCTAAAACAATGTTAGTCTATGAGGTAAAAACGAAATGACGTTAATTTATTTAATGACTTGAGTTCGCACTTTTTGCTGAGCACAAGAGCAAAGCAGGTGCTCATGAAGAGCGAAGCCGGGAGAAGCGCCTGCAGAGGGTCGCGCGCATATCAGACGTGCACATTAACGGATGGGTTTAATTATGCTTTCACTACATTTCTCTCATTTCTGTGAAAATTGCCGCTCCAAATCCACCAAGTAAACCGACGTGTATATGTTTGCCGCTTTGTTTCGCGTCACGCGAGTGACAGCCAAACGTCGCAAATGAGGAGAAGAGAAACGATCGGGTCTGATTGGTGAATTGCGATTACAATCATACTTCGCCATCCACCATTTGCGAACGGTCGGAAACACGTCCTTGTTGATACTTGGAAAGGAAGGAAAATGCATCTCTTTGTCATCTGACGTGTGGCCCTGTTGCGCGGGAACGGCGATTGTGGTTCCGTCCCGGGTTAGCATGGCGACGGCTGTGAGATACCCCCCTCCCCCCTACTTTTTTTTTTTTTTTACATATCTGCATGATTCACGTAGGTCACATTTTCAGGTCGGAAAATCCGGAATTCCGGATTAATCCGGAAAAATCCCATCCCTGATACCTATAAGATGCACGTCGATAAGTGTGTTCAATCGCATGCAATGCTTGTACAGAGCGATCGTCATATGACATCAAAGTACCGTGAGATCTAACTGCTTGTTATGCTTTCGAATTGCTCTTGCAGCACAGTAATGTCACTCGCCAACCGTTCTGTGCAGATTGCAGATTGCTAAGCATATTATAAGAATGCTTAGCATTAAAATTTTACATTAAAAAACTTTTTAATGTTTTTGTCATTAAGGGAAATCATATTGTCTCAGTTACAAATTTGACTCGTAAATGATAAAGAATGATTTGCCCTTGTATTTATTGCATTGCAACAGATTGACAGATTGATAAGCAGACATGCTATTTATGACTGGATGTAACTTTTGATACTTTGCGGTAAAGGCGGCCGCCTATTAAGCCTTACCTATCAGTGTAGCTCTCATGAAAAAACTAGTGAAGACCACTGCCCTAAGTAGTGCTTTTCCTATTGGTCACACTGCCACAGCTCTTACTGTGGGTTTACACCAGACCAAGTTCAAAGATTTGCACGAGTAGATTACATACAAAGTCAATGCAAAGACGCGATCAGTGGAGCGATGCGAATGATGCGAAATGGGTGGCCCATTTACTGCGAAAACATGCGCTTTTCGCCTTAAATGCGTCTTCGCCCAAGCTGAAAATATTGAACTTGTGCGAAAATTTCGCATGACACGAAGTTAATCTGCGAATAATCTAGAGTGAGTAACGCGATGCCCCGCGTTTGGTGTGTACGTAGCATTAGTCTTGCACAAAGAGACTTCTGACCTCTCGAGAGGCTCCATGACCTACCATTGCTATAAAAAACGCTTCTATTGGAGTGAATAGAGTTGACGCAACTTTGTTCCTTAAGGGCTCTAGTCTCGCATAGCCAGATCTTCATACTTCAACAATCGTTTTGAATTGCCAAGGACTGCCCAAAGGCCATACGACTGAAACGTAAAGCAAACAATCATGACTTTATGCTGTGACCCTCACATAGTTTTTAGCTTTGTGTTGTTTCCAGGCAGACCGTTACGGGAAATAATTTCACCAATCAGAGGATGACTTTGAAGCTGCTGAAGTGTTTCCAGATAAGTGTGCCGTATGCATCAGACGTTTAGCCAACAGTCTGTAGGCGTGACATTCGAGGTTGAGACTATACAGCTCTAGAATAATGCTACACTCAAAAAAATATTTAGGCCTAATTCATAAGATTTATGTATTTTGATTACATGTAGTTTTTCCATCCATTTGAATTACATACTTTTAATCTAAAAAAAACAAATAAACTTTATATGATAGATATTTTTTAGATATATGTAAATGAAACCAGTAAAATTTATGTAATAGTTTTACTTACTCCAATGTGTTTTAAATGCATAAAAAAAATGGATTATGTATTCTTTATTAATAACCCCAATTCACTTAAAATGCATTACATTTAGGTATCTTCCTAATATACCATTTATACATTTGTATATATTCCTCCCCATTCACTCTCCTAAATCACAATATGCTATAACAAAATAACACAAAAAAAAGAATAGCCAGACCACTTGGTTTTACATTTTATCAATTTATTTAATACTTCAAGGCATTACTCATAAGGCAGCAAAAAAGAGCAGCTAGCAACTAGCATGATACTATGGCTTATACACCTCGTATTGTGTGCAAAAATAAATAAATAAATAAGTGTGTTTCAGACATTTCAGCCACAATCAACCTCATTCCACAAATAAGAGCAGACATTTTAACAGGCTGCAGAAAATAAATCAGGGACAACAACATTACTTAAACATTTTCAGAAATCTGTGACATGATGTAATAATAATTTAGAATGAAAAAAATGGCACATGGCTTAGTGTTTTGAGTGGCTGTGTGCCATTAACAATTTTCATGCATCTTTAATTACATGTTAGATATACATCAACTTTTCAACTTTTAAAATTGTTAAAGGAATATTCCAATTTAATAAAACAAAAATCCCGATAATTTTCTCACACCATATGTTTATGTTTTACTTTGTTCAGTCAAGAAGAAATAAAGTTTGAGTTAAACATTCCAGGATTTTTCTCAATTTAAGACTTTATTCGACCTCAAGTTTACAGTTTCAATGCAGATTTAAAAGGGCTCTAAATTATCCCAAATAAGGCATGGGGGTCTTGTTTAGCCAAACGACCGTCATTTTCAAAAATAAAAATAAAAGAGGACTTTTAAATCACAACGTTTTGCACTAGCTGTGAGACACGCTAGCATGAGATAATTGAAACTACCGCTCCAGTTTTTACAAGTGAGGAGAAAGAGGAGCGTTCAGATGGTGTTGTATGTGGAATGATACTAATTAATGTCTTTGGGTCCGTTTATTATTTAAAATGGTCCACAAATGTGCATTTCACATTTGTGATGTGTAACCATTCAAGGTTATTACGTAGTACGCAATGTCGCACTGGTGTGTCACATGGATAATGCAAGACAAGAACTTGTGTTTTAAAAGTTTTCTTGCCGAAAATGATATTCTTTTGGATAGGTAAAACCCCTATGCCTCGGTTGGGACCATATAGAGCCCTTTAAAGCTGCTTGGAAACTGCAATTTTAAACTGCATTGAAACTAAACTGTTGTTGTCCAATAAGGTCTATTAAATTAAGAAAAATCCTGGAATGTTTTTCTCAAAAAAAAAAAACCGTAATTTCTTCTCGACTGAACAAAAAAGACAAACATCTTGGATGACAGACAGTAAAGTATCAAGATTTTTGTTTAATGAAAGTGTCATATTCCTTTAAATGTTAAAAAAATTCACTTATAAATGTACAAAAATGTACCCACTTTGAGGGGGATGTATCAGCGTGTTTGTCAGTTTTTCACTGAAGCATCTTTCAGTGATTGCTTGGTTGTATCCAGTCCAGTTCCATTAGGATTTTTTGAAACGCGTCAAAGGTGAACTTGAGGTTCTTCAGGTAGTTCAGTTTAAGTGCATAAATGAGTCCAAAAAACAATTTCACACCCATGTGTGACAGCAAGTAGGTTTTGCAGAACTTCCACTGTCTGTGCAATCCCCAACTCACCAATTTCACAATTCTGGAGAAGAACAACAAAAAAATCAGTCCCACTAGCAGTCAACGTGAAATTTTCAACAATGTGCAGGCAAATTGTATTACAAACTCTGATATTTAAAATATGTAGACTGATTCAAATGTGTAAAATAATAGAACATTAGTCACAAAACCATCAAAAGACCTGAAAACAGATAATTACCTTGTTTAAACATCTAGTTATCCATAAGATATTTATATACACACACATACATATAAATAGATAGATATAAAAATAGAGTAGGTTGACATACACTTACCACATATTCTTTAATGTGTCTCTCCATGCCTTCTTTGAGGTAGATACAGATGTCTTCAACTAGAACAAGACAAAAAACCCACATTATTTAATGATTTTCTTTAACAATATTTTATGTAGATAATAGTTTTTATAGAGACAGATAAAGATTTTGTGAGACAAAAAGTATGTATTTTTCTGTTTCAGAAATATTGTGTCCCAGCATGTGTGTACACTACCGGTGAAATGTTTGGAAATAAGCCTCTTATGCTTATCATAACTTCATTTATTGAAAAAAACCCCACCTGTTTCCAATATTGACAATAAATCATCATATTAAAATGATTTCTAAAAGATCATTTGACACTGGAATGATGAAAATCCAGCTTTGCATCAGAAATCAATATCTTTGTAGCATAACTTACATACCCTGTCTAGCAGGTTGTCCCACCATATAGACAATGAAATGATGCTGTATCTGTAAAAAAAAAAAGTTTTAGATAGACACACAATGCACTCAACAACATAGTATAATTGTAACATTCTTTTGTTAATAAAGTCACAGAGATTATATGATAATTTTATTCTGATTAGCTTACAGTAGCCTATGACTTTATTTATTTCTTAGGTTTCAAACATTAAACCACAAAAATTAACCAATAAAAGCAACAGACACTGCAGGTTAACTTACATTCCAACAAACCGTCTGTGTAGTGAGGTGTATTTTACTCTGAAACATGCAACGCGTCACACATGTAATTAAACAACAGACAATTATATTTAAGATAATCACATCAAACTTGTTAACTTTACTCACCTACAATTTGGCGATTGTAGACTAGTGAGATGACGATCCAGTCCAATACAAAATGGCGAAGTCCATGTGCTGTAGCGTCTATTTTTGATTTTGGCGCCACCTCCTGACTGGAGTGTGAATAGACGTCATTTCCGCTTCTACTAAAGTCAGTTTCCTGAAATTTGTATGTAAACCAATCTCATAGAATTTATCTGGTTTGTTTCACGGCTAGATTTATTTAATTCATATTCATAAATTTTAACTGATTAAATCTAATACTTTTTAAATTGAACAGATTTATATATATTCTAATAAATCGGATTACATATATTTTAAAAAACGAGTATTTAAATAAAATCTAAATGATCCAAATACTTAAAAGCTAATATTGCAAGGAATCGTTTTTTTGAGTGTATGCGGTTGCTAGATTGTTCTGAGTGGTTGCCTCCAGGGCATTGCTATGGGGTTGCTAGGGTGTTCTGGATGGTTGCTAGGGTGTTCTGGATGGTTGAAAAGATGGTTGCTTTCTGGCCTAACAGAGCTTTCCTCCAAGTCTCGTAATCTTCTGGTTCCTAGATATGGCTTGAATCCCTCCTTAAGTGTAAGTCAATAGGGTTTATAACAGATGAAAATTTTGTTTGACTGATTTAAAAAATAAAAGCACAAGCTCCTCAACAAGGTTAAATGCTATAAAAATAAAATACGCAGTCTTAGAGATGTTCTTGCCTCTAATCACAAGTATAAACAATAGTAGTTTTGCGAACACCACCACAGCTGTTCAATTATTGAAAAGGGTTTAATATATTAAAAAGCTTTTATCTTTACTATAGCGTTAATTCATTTGATCTGTTTATATGTCTGCATTTTGCTTTGAAAAAGATGAAACAAATAAACAAAAGTTGGCTCCTCAAGGCCTTCAGTGTTTTATTTTGTGTCTGTCAGTGAGGTTCTGAGAAAATGTTTTATGTGATTTGTTGACATCACAGTTGACCAAAATGTATCTTACAAACAGTTTTCAATGGCCGCCAAATTTTGACAAATTATGAGAAAGCACTGCCATTTAAAAACTGAGATAAATTTTGGAAAATAAATGGAAACTGAAGTTAAAGATAATAAAAGTCTGTCTGACCCTCAAAAACAAGACACTTGTGGTTTATCAGAAAGACAAAACAGGACACAATTAAACTTTAGAGGTAATATAATACTTTAAATAAGATTTATCGCTGCAAAAAAAAAATCTTGCAATTTTTATGTATTACAGTTTTTTGTAAAGGCTGTCTGGCACTATTTGTGCTGCAGGCATGAAAAATATCTTAAATCAAAATGTAATATACAAAGACTACATTAAACCAGGCTCTGATTTAATGGGGATTAAAAAAGGAGTGGGTGGATTATTTCATTGCAGGGTGGTTGTGTTCACACACTGCCAACACACATTTACGTCCAAACACTTTGTAAAAGTGGATTTTGCATAATATGGGCTCTTTAAGCTTTCACATGATGAAGGGACCCAAGCCATATCAAGACCAGGAAATAAAAGAGCTCTTTTGACTTGGTAAGCAACCACCTAGCACTCTCATTCATAGCACGCTCAACCTCGTTTTGCACACGTGAGCACATACACTCCAAAAAATGAATACAGCAAATTAGACAAACTTTACTCAAGACTAAAACAATTTGATTTTAAAAACGTGATTTTGACCACCTGGATGACGAGCATGTTTTGCAATCATCAAATGTTATTCCATGAATTGTCACCTCAAACGTAACCACTTGATGAAATCACACCAACTGTTAGTTGTATCATAGACCTAATGGAATCATTTCTATCCTCCGCTAAATAAATGTCACCTCACCACAGTTATTAGTTAATGCCTCGTCTGAGTCAAACATCTAGTTCTATCACACAACATATCTGTCTTCAGTTTAAAGGCAGATATTTGGGTCCAGACTCCAGATCAGTGATTTGACATCTGATCCAACATGAATAAACTGTAGTTATCTGTGTAAATTTATTCAAACAGTAGGGGGGACAATAAACATAACATTTCTCAAGAGCAATTTTTGGAGGGGACAAAATAACACAGCCAAAATTGTACTTGTAAGGATGTGTCTACACAGAGACAGAGGAAAGCTTTACTATTATTATTATTTAGCATGGAGCACTGTATATTTTTTAAATGACCACCCAATCCTTATCAAGATGTTTTGTTTTGCAGCGCTCCGACAAGTGGTGCTTTCGCACTTTCAGCGACTCGAGTTTGATTCGCGGTTCGTGGTCATTTGCGGATCCCATACCCCTCTCTCCTCCATGTACTTTCCTGTCCTCTCCTCACCCACTGTTCAAATAAAGGCAAAATAGCCACAAAATATAACTTTAAAATAAATATGTTTTCAGGTCTCAACGCAAAGAAGTCTTTATACTGGCCCGGTCAGGCCAGTGGTTCAGGTTTTCACTTTCCCTTCCAAAATTTTCACTGGCCCCCATAAAAAAAATTCAGTGTCTATTACATATTTAAAAATAATAATTCAAAAGTCAAATATAATTGTATACATATACAACAGACATGTTCCAACGTAAAACTTTTCTGCTTTACCTGTAAACTGACAGCAAACTGTGCAAAATATTGAATTGTTTCTTATTTCTTTCGTTGTTCATCCATGCTAATTTGCTAAATATGCTTTTGCTGTCTAAAAATTATGTTCTATTGAGTACACGTATGCTTTAATCACATCACAAGAATACAACTTTTGTTATGTCGACATCACGAGAAAACGTACTCCATATACGTTTCATCTTTCTTCCAAGATGTTAAATAATATACATTGGTGAACATATATTTTAGTGACTGAGGGTGATGCAGATGCACTGGCCCAATCGGGCAAGTGACAATACTTTTTACTGGCCTGAACGTCTCTCAACCTTGCCCCGGGCCACCAGGCAGTCCTTTATGTTGAGCCCTGGTTTTGTCTTAATTAAGGCCAAATTGTTTAAACTTTTAATTGTTTACAAACTTTTTGCACTTACTTAGTGTTTTGGTAAACTAAAAATGATCTAATGTCTGATTTTCTTTTTTTCTGTCATTTTATCTGTCAAAAAACAAAAGAAAAATTGTTTTAAGCCCCCCTAACCTAGAAAATGCACTTTTGCCATATTTTCCGGAATATATGTCGCATTTTGCTGCTCCTATATTTATGTAATTCAATGAATTTAGTGCCTGCGAACTTTATTCTTGTTGGCTTGTTCGGTTAATTTAGACTATTCAACCTTCCAGATATATTCTGTATGCTATTGTGTATCGTGTAAATAACTGATAATATTACTTTAAAGCAACACTATGTAGTTTCCATGTAAAAATGACTTACAGCTCCCCCATGTGGTTGAAAAGCGCAACAGTGCCTGGTATCAGACACTCTTCTGCAGGCAGGGGGTGGGCGGGGCTGTGTTTCCTACCCTCCACCGCCACTTTCAGAGTGTGCTTGTAGCAGCTAGGAGGCTGCTCAGGTTGCAGCAACAGTACAGTTTGTCCAGTTAAAAGTTGTTCTGTCACTGAAATAATTTTAGAGACATTATTTAAAGGTAAAAAACTACATAGTGTTGCTTTAAGATACAGACACCTATTCAGCCTGCTGTTCTGTGTGCTATTGTTTAGTTAAATAACTTGCCTTTCCAGATTAAATGTCTGTTCTTTGGCTTGGATTTTTTGAAATCATTTTCTAAATATAATATTTCGTATAATCCACTGCAACTTATATATGTAATTTCGTCTTCACGACACATTTTTGAATGATGTGACTTATTCTTCGGAGCGACTTATAGTGCGGAAAATATGGTAAATGTGTTTATCAGAAAATGAGTCACCTGTGTGTGTGCAAAAACACCCTGTTGTTATACAAATCCATCCATTCTTTTTGTGTAATCTCCTTTAAACGCAACAGTCACACAAAACAGACTGTTGGGGATCCCCTATCAATGTGATGTCACATAACCACTCACAGACTCCGCCTTATGAGCGTGTAGTTCAACCTTCTGCCAGAGACACATGTTTTGATGTAGTCTAAAGCACGCTCTACCCCCTACTTTGCATACAGGGAGGGGAACAAAAGCTTTCAGAGACACAAACAAAAACCCGCATGTTTTTCATTGCAGCCACAAATGGCCATGTTCAGCATCGCATAATGAAAGATCTGTGGTATATTTTGAGCTGAAACTTTACAGACACATTCTGGGGTTACCAGAGACTATTTTTATATTGCTGAAAACACCTAGGTTAGCGGCCCTTTAAATATATGTAAACATTAACCATGTTTGCGTCCCAGTTTCTAACACGAAGAGAGATTAAAAATACCTGAATTATTAACACAAGGACAAGCAAACATCAGCAGCTTTTTTTAGGCACAGCTCATACTAGCAAGCACAATGTGCATCACCATGGCAACCCACAACTCTTACTTCCTCTAGTGGCTACTACAGCTGTATGTTTCAAAACTTTTAGTGGTCTATAGTGGGAACGATTAACAAATGATTCAGTCTACAAAAACATTTCTTACATCCTGAATAAATAAATATAGGCAAGTTAATTAATATTATTATCAAAACAAACATTCCCATTGTGATTCCCACCGCTGTCATATTATAATTTTTAAATAATCGTGCATCGTCCACATAGTATTGTGGGTTTCGTCTTTTTTGGTAATTCAACTGCAGCAAGCACATTGATCTGCCATCTAACATCATATTGTGCAAACCCAACACAAATGTAAACATTAGCCTAATATTAGTTTACTCACAGGCTTATTGCCTTGTTAGTTATAGTGGCTGAGTTACTATATGTCAAGCAAGCTATACAGTAACATGCAAGTAACGTTATAATCGCTAACATGGCAAACTCGTGGAGAAAACGGCAGTTATCATAATTTCTTTTCATGATTTATTTATTAATGACTCACCATTATATTAAAGAAAAAAGAATCACATTATTCGATGTTTAATTGAATAAAACAGCGGTGACAGCTTAATTCATACTTTTTTTTCTGACTTCTGTGTGTAGGCGAAATGAAAGGGGAAAGCAGACAGGCAGTGGACCAAACCGAGGAAAGGGACGGGGACTCATATCAGCATGTTTTGCCCCTTGTTTGTATTGTTTTACTACATACATAATTGTTTTAAGCAATATTTACAGTACACAACATGGTTTTTAATGATTTTTTTGGGGGGGGGGGGCAACCATTAAATGCCCCCCCCATCTCCCCGTGATTTACGTCCCTGGTTATCTACAATATTTTGTCCCAAATACTTTCCCTCACATTCCTTTGTTAACATACAAAAAAGCGCCACAGTCAGATCTGATTAAACATTAAATTTCATAAATAGCGGCTTTTAAAGGTAATCACATCTCCATTTTGCCTCATTGATGAATGTGTAAAGGCAGTGACATTTACAGCTCAAATGATTTCTAAAAAATGTCAAAAAGTGCCCAAAAATCCTTTTGCACAAAGAGAGAGGTCAACCATCCCACTCCACTTTAAATAAACATTTGAAAAGCTTATTGTCAGGCACAACAGGGTGTTTTGGATTGCAGTGAGCCACATACGGTCTGAGACATCCCTTTCTATCACCTTCAACACTGTCACATTTCTGCGTATTATAGATTTCCAATTGCATTTCTTTGTATCTTTGAGCCAGACACAGCACATTATGTCTGAAAAAAGGGGAAACTGCTGCTAATCATACAGCAACAAAGACCAGCAAAGAAATTAAGAGTTTGGTTCCAAAACGCGATAACGCCATTTGAAAAAAAAAGGAGTTTCAGTATTGTATCAGGTCAAATTTAAAACGTAAATTCTTAATTTTACGCATAATACAATATCCGCCGTGTTATTCTGTCATCTTTTCGCCATTTTTTCCCAAAACGCGATAAACGCCAGTCCTCCTTTTCTGGAGAATGCAATAAATCCGCTCAACAAATCACAGCGCACCATTCCACGCATTGTAAACAACAACGGCGGCGTGTTGAATACACACAGAATCATAGTTCTTCTCATCTACTTTGTACTTCGTGATCAACAAACAAACAAACACAAAATAATACTTTGATGGCATTGATAAACCTGTGGTGGTTTTCTGTTGCAGGGAAGAAATGTAAGCCAGTTTCTTGTTCTTACACGACAGCATCAAGCTTCTCATGCTAACACATTGACCCCAGCAGATCTTATGAAAAACTTTCCATTATTTTACTCGAAGTCAACGAAAATCGAGCAGGACCAAAACATTTTACAGCTGATCGCTGTCAAAAAAGTTCAGTGACGACGTCCCAATGATGGCAGCAGCAATGACAGTGTTTTTAATATGACAAAGTAAGTGTTTTGATTAATGCCATTAATGTTTATTTTGTATACCACTAGTCAACTAAATGAATATAACATGGGAAAGATTAATGCACATTTATATATTGATTCAATAGAAAAAATGATGTGTTAATTTTTTACACATTGGCCCTCATTTATCATTCTTGCGTAGAAACGGGCGTATATGTTGGCGTAAGATTTAGCTTACACTCCTCTCACCACCTGATTTATGAAGCTGTGCGTACCTCTGAAATTCACGTGTAAGCAATATCTGCCCTTCATAAATGCCGCTGCTGAAAACAATCGTCATTAGAATAACACGGCCATATAAATTCAAGTCTCCACCTCTCCCACGCCCTCATTTTACGACACTGACACATGGAAGACGGCAAAGAAGAGAAACCAGGGATGTGGAAAGAAACAAAATTGTTTTATTTGGGAGTTTAAAGAGCGGGATTAAAGACACATTAATAATTGCATGACATTTTGTAATATTTGTATTATTATTTTTATTATTAATGACGCTTAATTGATATTTATAATAATAATAATAATAATTATTATTATTATTATTTACCGTTGCCTATCTAAATTATATGTCTGCTTAATGGTTCGGTTGAGTTTTTTTTGAATGATGTTTTAGAATGATGTGGTGACTTTTGTGGTGTGTTTTTCTGTGTTTGCATGCAGTTGTTTGTTGGCTAAGATACGATGCGGAGCTCCGGATGTGATTCAAATTGGCGGTTTGTTTCCACGACATCCACATGTTTTGCTGGGCTGGTTCATAGTTTGAAGTGATGGTAATTGTGGTAGTAATTACGAAATATTATAATAATTAATTCCAAGGAACAAACTGTTGAATATTGGGAACGAATTTTATATTTATGGCCATACTTTAGACTAAATAAGAAAAAGAAGTGTCCATAATGTAGCATAAAAGATAATTCGTGGCCATGATTTTGTCCGCATGTCATCATGATCAGATTTATGGCTCATTCAACACAAGCATCTTACCTTACCTATTCATGTGTAGCTATTCATTTATCATCGAATGGTATGTAACTAGCTTACCTTTTGATGCATTATTACCATGTTTTCGTAGCACATCCTTGTGCTTTCTTGCAATGTGCCGCTTCAGATTCCAGGATGAATATTTGCTAACTTTTACAGTCTCTCCGCAGTCCCTTTCAATGTTTTCTTCCTGTCCAATCTTAACTTTGATTTATACTTTACATTTATGTATAAGGCTTGAATTCCATAACTTATTGCTAGTCGTTTTTACAGATTCTCGAACTAGCAAATTATCAAAGGGCGTTCTGGGTTCAACGAGCGGTGCTGAGCGAGCGGAAATTTCAGAAAAAGGCGCTCTGATGTTATTACCGCACCGCTCAACGCTCCGATCCGCTCACGTGCTCTGCCCTGAAACGGCTCGCAACTGAAGGAATACATATGCATACAAATCAAATGCTTTGGTAAAGTCACACAAATTAAACATTGAAGTTCATGTTGCAAAAAAAAAAACACTTCATAAATACATAAATACTGTTGTTGTTTTTTTACAGTGGGTCATAATATATCATATACTATTTTAGTTTGTCAGTGCGTTTTGTTGTGGTAGGAATTTTTTCTGTGCATTTCCTAACTCAAAACGTGTGTACACCACCTCCTGAGCAGGCGTAGGATTTGAGCGTGCCGTACGCCAACATCCATATTGATAAATCTCAAAGTCACCGTGGTTTTGGGTGTACGCCAGGTGTACGCTGGAAATTTGGTGTACGCACTTTTGATAAATGAGGGCCATTGTGTGTGTCATGCCATTTAATGCGTTATTTCATGTTAAAATAAATGAAAGGGACAACACAAGTTGTGTTAAAAACAGTGATGGGAGTAACGCGTTACAATTAATTCTGTTACTGTAATTCCACTACTTTAAGCGGTAATAAACATGTAACGAAGTATGTTTTTTTAAATCAAGTAACGCAGTTACAATTAGTGAAATTTAAATGAGTTGGTTACTCACGTTACACTATTTTGTGATAAATGAACACTTGCAGACAAGACATTTCTGATCTAATGTAGCAGGACCATGGGGGCGGCACAATGAATAACACAGAAGGTGTGTTAAGTAGTATAGGGACGACACATTATGGATTTTTCATGGATTTATTGCATTTTGTGGAAAAAAAATCTGTTTTTATAATAAATCTTTGAAAAGCAAATTATGGATTTGAATTGTAATGTTGCTATATGAAAGTTTGTAACAGAAATAGTGGTTTTCATCTTGTCACTTTCTTGGTATAGGAAACACATTTTTACCCAAATTAGTCAAAATGGATTTATTGCGTTTTGGAACCAAACTCTTCAAATATACTATGTATACTTCTGTGCATATCACATTTGAACCCTGTGGAGAGTTTTTGTTATTTGATGGCTCTCTGTTTCCTGTATAAAGGTATGCTTGGATCTTTAACAAAATCAAAACCGAAGTGAATCCAACACACATTTTATATTTCATCAAACATAAGACCTATCCATATGAAAATTATTTCTCGTGGAGACGTAAGGTGATTTTATTGGTTGTGTGGTAATTTAATTGCCGTCGGAATCCACATCTCAGAGTTTATAAAAGGGATCAATGCAAAAGTCATTCTGCACATCCATTTAGCCCACTGAAAAGCACTGTATGGTCATGTGCTCTGCGTTATTTTACATCATTGAAGCGTCTATCATTGCGAGCAGTTTTAGTGTAAACATGGTTTTAAAAATTAATAAATTTTGTTTTGGTTTTTAAGGTTTTTTTATGGAAATGGGATTTGTAATGATTGGCAAACCTCTCAGATCACCTGCGTATTAATGCACTAGCAACCATAAGCCTAAATAAAACTCTACTGTGGCAGTGGCAACCTTTTCTTGAGAGATTTTCTTCAGGAAATGTAAAAACTCTATTTATTTTATTATTATTATAATATTAAACACAACGCAACATGCATATATATTTAAACTTACTTTAAATGCCTCTTTGGCTGCATTGTCATCATTGTCTCCACGTGCCCATGGTTTAGCAGGACGGCTTTGCAGACTGTGTCCAAACAGATCGATGAAGAAAAATGCATATTCCTCCCGAGGAAGACCCCATTTCCAGGACGTCACCATCAGCTTACGAAACGTCTCCCATTTGCAGCAGACGTACACCACTGAAAAGACACGAGAGATTCAATTATCTAGCTGATGTGATTCATAAAGAAAACACATTCAGGCTTAATGAGAATTCAGTCTGTTTCATTACTGGAATGAAATGATGGAAGGAATGTGCATGTCTGACAAATGAGCTTTGATTTGTACTGCAAATGTAGGACCACCAGCGAGTCTGACACATTATTTTGGAAAACACAAGTTGTATGAGATTTAGTCACAGGCTGTATGAGATTTGGATCAGCATTTTATCAGGTTCTTGTATGTACAGACGGTTTCATCGGATGCACACGCATTGTCTCGGTTACTCGCCGGAACCAAAGTAAACTTCCGGTCTGTATTTATTTAACGGTCTGGCTAATGGCTAAACTGAAAATAAAATGTTTTGGTTTGCTAAAGACGAGGGGAGACGACGAGCATGGATCACAACTGTGCGGAGAGGTTTGGCAGCCAGGCATGTAGCTAATATTGTACACATAAATTTTACACAGTAACATAAGCGTGTAATAAGTAACATTAGTGTATTAGTTGATAGGTAATTTACTAGTCAAAAATAAACTACTGTAAAATAACTCTGTCAGGGTTTCCTGCAGCACATTTCAGTGCGGGCGGCATGCCTAAGCTTGGAAACCCTACCACCTTAAAAAAAAACGTAGCTGCAGAAAAGGCCGTCAAGTGCATCTCGGAGAAAAGCGCGTACGCGCTTCACACCGCGAGCGGGGACTTGCGCCACATGGCCGAAATGAGAAAGAGGTGGTCCGGACCTTCACTGTCTGGAGGATAAGTAGCCAGTTGATAAAACATCTTGGAGAATAGCACGGATGTGCTTCACACCGCGAGCGTGCACACGGGCCACACGGCCGAAATGAGATAAAAGACGTGGTCCGCAATGTCTGGAGTATAGCCAGTTGATAAAACACGTGTCCGTGAGAACTGTAAGTGGACTTATGTTTTGGGTTTATTTAAGCCTGTTATTGTATTTAAAGTAAGTTATCTGGTGATTTTGTTGTTTGAGCAACCTGTAAGCTAGGATTCACATGCCTGCTGATTAGATATAATTGTTGAGCGTTCTTACTCACGTTATTTATGTGCATTATTTACATGCTACAGTAGTTACACTCCTTTAAGATAATGTAATTAATAGTTGGAAAGAATCCGTTTTTAAAATTTATCATCGTTCGCCAGATGTTCTACAACATCTGCTTCAGTTTGTGTCTATTAACCCTTTAGTTTCACTTCATCACGCAGCTATTTTCGTTAGAGGTATCTGTTAAAACATTTAATTCATTAATAATCTAGTATGTGTTCATTTTCTGTCATAGTTTCTTCAAAATTAAGTTTTCTTTGAGTGTTTTAAATAAAAATATTTAAATTTTCATCATGACGCTTTGATTGTCACGCCCTCGGCCCCGCCTACTCGCCCAACCCTACCACCTTAACTAACAAATTTTCTGCGGGAAACCCTGCTCTGTTGTAATTGATTTTATATGAAGATCTACCGAAAGCTGTGTTTAATCAACAAAGGCTGTTTGTGTATGTTGTTGCTCCTAAAATATATTGCTTGTTGTCAAAAAAATCCTACACAGATAAACACATTAATGATTTTGGTGATTTGATGTTTTATAGGTTAAAACCTGCCTCTTAAAAAACGCATATATATAAAGTCACTTAGTAAAGGAAAGCAGTTTTTGAAAAGATTTTTATTCAGGCTTTTCTGCTTTGACTCCATCTCTACAGAATATTTTGGGGTTAGTTCAGTGGAGGAGGGATGACAGGTCACGTGGTTATTCTCACCGTTGCTGAAGTGTAGCATACATCAGGCATACAGTATGAAACTGTAAAGACTGGAAATGTAGTGCTTCAGATTCTAATTGTCAAACTGGGGTCAGATCACCATGGCAATTACCTGCAGACCCCAATTAATGATGGGATCTGAGGAAATGTCATAGTGGTCATTACACCACTGCCTTAAAAAAAATATATATAAAGATTAAATCTTATCTCCGACTAATCTTATATTGGTTTCTGCCACATCACCTGTTGAATACAGCTTCTGAACATCTCCGATACAAGCTGTAGTTTCATAAATAATCGATCATGGTGAAACTCCTGGTGACAGAAGATAAAGTGCGGTATCCGTTGCTATGGTGTGGAAAAAGACTTTGATCCCAGTGTGTACACGGCTGATTTATGTGCAAACTCAAAGACGTAATAAAATGTAATTGCATACCGAAAGAACAACAGAATGCACTTGTGTCTCTCAGGTGTTGAGCATCAGCACAGCGTCTGTGAATCCGCAGCAGGTGGGGCTTAAATAACACTGACAGATGTGAGCGAAGGTCGAGATGAGCGAATACAAGAGATCTCATGCTGTTGGAGCACAGCTGAGTTGTTGACTCGTCTCTATGAATCTGTCAGGTAGCGGAATTTGTAATGGTTCCTATCTCATTCTGTTTCAAAAACCTCATTCATTATTTAATAGACGTAGACCAATTAATTAAAGGTGCAATGTGGGAGTTTAAATAAAACCTTTGGCTATAACCCTCTGTATCATCTGAGCTATATGACTGGCTGACCAACCAATCGCCGAAAAATCGCTTTTAATAAGAAGGCACTCAACATGACATTCAAAGACCAGTAAAAAAAAACTCACACTAATGCATCATTTAAGGATGGCAGCTTTTCTGATGTGCAGTGGTGTTTAGGATTGGGTACCAAACTCGGTACTTTTAAGAGCACTGCTCAAATTATATCGGTACTACCGGGGCGGGTACCGATTCACATTAAATCAAAAACACATCTGGGTGCTGCGCGAGAGTAATATACAAAGGCAGGTAGAGAAAGAAAGAAATAGAGAGACCCTGTGATGTCTGGTGGTTATAGAAGAGGTTCGAGTCTAATCAGTCTCTCCTTGTCCATGTTTCATGATTTATATTCATAATGTGGAGAACCTTTATTAAATGAGATCTCTGAGGCGGAGATGTCAGCCGCAGCATCGTTTGTAAAATAATATAAACAGCAGTCTTTTATTTAAAAACTAAATTGTGAATATTTTTTGTTTAATTTAGGATATATGAATTAGAGTCAAACAAATAAATAAAAATATGTGTGAGGATTCACTCCAAAAGGAGAGAGGAAGAGAACCCAGGCGCAGGCGTAGATGAACTCAAAACTTTTATTAACAAGACTTCCAAACAAAAGACCCACGAGGGGGTAAAACAAGACAATGACTAAGACTAAAACTGACAATGACTAAGACTAAAACTAACAGGACTTGACTAAACAAAGACAGGAACAAGACTTGGATATAAACAATAGAACCATAAACTTGACAAATACACTTGACTTATAATCACACAGGTAAGTACAGGTTTTAACAAAACGAATCAGCACAAGACAGCAAACACAAGGGCATTAAATAGGGGGGCAAATCAAGAGGGGAACAGGTGACTTGAATCAAACAATAATGGGATAATTAATGAGGAAACAAGGGGGCGGGGTCAGGAGACGAGACGGCCGATATTTGATGAATTTGAAACCATCGGCATATCGGCAATAGCACGAGAAAGGCCGATACCGATTGTTTATTAATTAACTGCATAAAGAAATCCATTATATGTAAAAAATGAGTTGATGTTGTTAATAAAATAAATGCTGAATAGCAAAAACCACCTTTGAAGATTGTCATGCTGTCTTATTATATTTGTTTTAGCTTAATTTGTGCCTCTCTTATTATGTTGGTCAGTTAATTAGATCCAATCCATGTTCAGTAAAAATTATTTGATGCAGAAATAAACTAGCTAATAGACCAACTGTATAGTATTGTATACAAGTGTTTAATATCGGTATCGGCATCGGTATCGGCCAGAAGTCGTCTGTTTAAACTGGAATCGGTATCAGCCCAAAAAAATCCTATCGGTGCATCCCTACACAAAACATGGGCCTGTCATGATCCTGCCTTATGACTAATACTAAAACGAGGACAAGAGAGCAGAATCATGACAATATGCAGCAAATTTAAAAACTTCAAAAGAAAACAGACAGCATTACCATCAAATGAAAACTCTGAGGTTAGAATGCAAAAATAGCCTTTAATATAAATATAAAAAACTAACATTTAAATAGATTTTATAAGTGTAGGATATTTTTTATTAGAAACAAATAAATAAATAAAAATATCGCAAAATTGAAACACTTGAAAATATCAGTGGCAATACACATGCCAACGAAACACTCACAGGTGAAAAATCAGTGGAAAAATTAGGGGTGTAAATCGGACATTTAATTGCGATTCTATGCAATATCGATTTTCTCAGCCAGCTATGCGATTTTTGCAGATACATTCAAAAACTTTTTCAGTGCAATTACGTTTCGATCCGATTCATTTATTGATATTTTTATATTACGTGCCAAGTTAGGGACCAGTCACACCAAAAGCGTTTATGGCAGTTGCAGGCGCCTTTTTTGAATGATATTCTATGGGCAGGGTGCGTTTGTGCGCTGTTTATGCGCGCCGAGCGCCTTGCTGTTTTTTGCCGCCTGCCGCGCATGCGTTTTTGAAGGAGCGCTGAGAGCGGAGAAGCGCCCGACATCATTCGGGTCTTTCCATTGTCCAATCGAATGAGGGGAGAGGCGGGCCTTACATTGCGGTGAGTGAAGTTTACAGTTGCTTTGAAGAACCGGACACCACTCGCTCACTTTCTCCTGCGTGTTTGTGCAACTCTCACCCTCAAACAAGGTCAGAGTAAACGCCCTCTTTTTAAAGTTTCTGCTAATGTGATAGTTAACAGCAAAAGAGCGCTAACGCTTCAATATTTGATTGACAAGACAGCTGACTCTGTGGTTGCTTAGCAATATGAAAAGCTGCGTCGCACTGCTCTTTTTTAAAAAAAGGCAGTGCATCGCGCCTTGCGTTAGCAAGTGTTTAAAGCGCTTTTGGTGTGGCTGGCCCCTTAGGCAGTTACATTTTTACTTACAAATGCAATCAAAATATATAACATGAACATTTAATTAACCTCTTTGAAAATGGCACAATATATGTCCTAAGTGGAACATTTACAACAACAAACAAAAATACACTTTTTTTTTAATAAAGAAAAAGAATAATGAGGGGCAAAATGTCACATAAAATTAAGCTTATAAAGGCAACAGTCAAAGTCTTTCAGTATTTTGTGCCAAAATGTGCAATAGTCACAATCACTGAGGTAATTAATTACAAAACTGTAATTAAAGTGACACTTTGTAGTTTTTCAACCATCATAATATATTTTCAAGACCCTTGTGATGGTACATCGACTTAAAATAGGCTGAGTGACATGTCCACCATAGCCTGACGAGGTCTATATCGCTTTTACGCGTACTTTTAAACTTGGGGTTTTGGATACTAACCCGAGCACAAAACAAAAAACTACTAAAATCTGCTTTACTGCATACGTCACTTCCTCCACTTCCTCAAATTCGGACATGAGAGCGCAACTATTTATTTTCCTGATGTTTTTGTCATGGCTGAAGCAGCAACTAAGAAAAAGAAACCCAAGGTTTTGTAGGAGGAGACCAGAAAGAGAAAACAGGACAGTGACAGAATAAAAAGAAGGACGAGGATCAATATTGGGCCAGTGTTTGCTTGCTGGCGTGAACTAGTTTACATGAAAACTACATAGTGTTGCTTTAACAGCGCACAAATAAAATATAAAGCTGAAAACTAAAATAAATGCAGTGTCACTTTATCCTCGAATCTCATTCTTATAACAACCTACTATAAGAAAGGAACCAGAATTGTCTGTGTTGTCAGGAAAAACTGAGCTCTGTGTCCTGCTTGGAGTGAATCCAATGCACTCGTCTTTAAGAACATCTGAGCTGATCCGCGCTTGAGGAGATGGATATGCGGGTGCTTGGCAGATCAGGCAAGCTTATAGCGTTCCTCACTTTTTGGCAAAGTCCTTTGCTTTTGGACACTGTGTACACAGTTCCACACGAACGAACACTTGAATATGTTAACGTTAACATCAGTGCAAGCAGACAAGGGTATATCCTACACTGCTTATATTTAAAGCAACATTAAAGAGTTTTTGCCCTCTGCTCCCCCTACAGGTTAGAAGCGTAATTGTCCATTATCACTGTCGTAAATACTGCAGCATAGCTGGCTCTGATTGGATTGTAGGTTTGCCGTAAAGCAAGTTTTTGTAGTTTTCACTCGAACTACAGGACCGCGACCCGACGGTTGGAAACTTCTTTAGTCCGGTTTAGGCCGATAGAGGGCTGCAAAGCGAATGTGAAAGTGCCGTTCACCGTGTTTCAAGTGGATGAACGATTGAAACTTTTTTGGAAAAGTTATTTTACGAAAAAAAAAACTCTTTAGTGTTGCTTTAAAAAATGATAAGTTGAAAGAATAATAACATTTCCTGCAGAGTATGCACTTAAACATTTTTGTTCTAGAAAGTGTTTTATTTATCCAATAGCAACAGTCACTTATATTTCTTTCCACAGTATAATAATTTAATGAGATCTGTTTGTACATTTAAATGACTGTTGGCACATCAGAACTCCCATATCAGCTTTGATATAGTTCTGTTTTCATACTCATATTTAATGTAAGCGAAGACAAAACTGGGAATAGTTTATGACACGACTGACAGAACATTACCTCTTTTTCCATTTCACACTGTCACCGCTCTTTCATCACTCCACATAAACAGCTTTTTTGCAATTTTATTCTCTTTCAGTGAGACAGAATCAGTTCAATGAATCTCAATCAACCCGCCAACTGTAAAATGATTGAATCAGATCCTAACATCTATGGCAGAACTGCATGCGTGTGGCCCGTGTGAGAGCTCGTATCAAAAAACGATTACAAATAACTCAATGACAAAGATATAAATTCCAACACGTTTTATAATAAGCACTCATTCCACCCCCACAATACGTACTGTACAGTATGTTCCCAGGCCATAAACAAGCCCTATACGTCAATTCTGCCAACCAAATTTCACATTTATTAGTCAGAAAGACAGATTAACGTTTGATGTGGAGGAGTGTATTTTTAGGACCGTTTTAGTGGGCACCCATTGTATGGGCGTGCTCCTCTCGCATATCAACACAGTCCAAAGAAAACCCAACCATGGGAACTCACATGCTTTTCCATTCTCTGACTTCATCGAATATTTTGATATACAAACTCATAGTTCTGAAATGAGACGCTTTGCTGCCTTCCACACAGGGGTATACACTCAACGGGCCACCTGTTCAATTGCTTTTTAACACAACTTGCCCATCACATGGCAGCAACTCAATGCATTTAGGCATGATGAAGACAACTTGCATCAGAAAATGGAAGAAAGGGGATTTAAAGTCCCACTATGGGGAAAATCAGGTTTGTGTTGTTGTTTATGTCTATGTGGTGTTTTAAATGTTTTAAGACAAGCCATGTGCAAATCCATCATTCAAAATCAATGCTGAGTATTTTCTCCATAAAATTGGAGGCAGTCTCATTCCAGTGGTTTAAAATCACCATGGTTTCCAATGTCACATACATGTAACCAATCATATCAACACAGTTGAACGTGTGGATCAGTTGTTCGAGTTATAAATATTATGTATGGATGCTGCATAGATCTGGCTTTGCAGCACAGCTCCTTCAGGTTTGCAATGTTTTTTGCGGCCAAACGTGACTTCACAGTAAACAAACATGGCGAACAACGGGAATAAAGAAATGACATTAATTTAATTGGCTTTTTTACATCACTGATGTCCATCTCACTTTGGACAGTATCAAACTTCCGCCAAAACGCTCACGCGACCAATTCAACCACACCAATCATAACGACACGCCCTGTTTCTATAGCATCAAATTACTAGCTAAAATGAAACTTATCACAAAAATAAACACTTGAACATATATCAGCGTAGTAACAACTACTTGAAAGTGTAAATAATTTTTTTTTATTTAGAGCAGAGTCCCATTCGTTTGAATGGAGAGGGTGGGGTTTATGACTTGTACTGCAGCCAGCCACCAGTGGGCAATCAAAGAGTCAGTGGCTTCACTTTTCAAGACTTATGAGGCACACACGCTTCCCCCACACAACAAGATTTCTGATCGTAAATATTAAACATGTTAATTTGCGATCAAAGCGGCCCTGACGTGCTTCCGAGCAGATTCAGACGCTCTTAACACACCGCAGCCTACAGGAAAATCTGATAAGATAATCGCTGCAACCACAAAGACGATCGGGACTTTACCTGGGATTGTCGTTAGGGGGAAAATTGGCCCAAATTCATCCCGGTTATCTTGTGGTGTGTACCCGGCTTAAGTGACTTTTGTATGGATTTTTACAAACTGCTTGTTGCAATGCATTCTCAAATTGTCATTTTCTTTGTGGGCAAATGCAAAGTACAAAAACAAGGTTTATAAGAAGGGAGCATTATATTTCTGCTTGCTTTTTGCAACAGCTTTTGTTTGGGAAGTGCGCCCAAACTACAGTACTAGGCAGAATGACCTTTTCTTGTTCATACATTTTTTTTTCTTGTAAAACACTGCCTTCGCTTACCATTATTCAGAGTAAATAAAAATGCAAACTTGGTCCAGATCGACATCTCATCTCCTGGCAGACAATATCTCAGTTTTTATAGCCTTGATATAGTCCTGAGACAAATCGTGATTAAAGACAACACTTTGTGACAAGCATGTCCAGGCACGTAAGAGATATATTTACTTGACCGTTAGGGATGTGAGCATGTTGTTGAGGAGCATCGTTATTACTGTAAGAGAGTCTATTCATTTTGTCTTTATTACTGTCCTCTGCTGTCTCTCGATCTCTTGTCTCTCTTCCTGTCTTCAAGGTACCAAATGCTCCAGTGCCCTTGGAATGTCATTCATTCCTCCCAAGATGAATAGCTGTCCCCTTGTTAGACCATTAGAATGAATGATTTACAGAGACATTTACTGGAAAAGCTTTTAAGAAAAACAAGAACGTTGAGTTAATTAAACCTGGGAGATGCAGTAGGTGGGTGGCTTAGCAATTTTTGGTTATCAAGCTGTATTACATTACTGGTACAGGCTTGGAATAAAGAAGCTGCTATTCATGCAATGTTCTGTTTACAATGCGATGGCTAATGCACAGATAAAATATTTAGTTTTGTGTGTCATATATAAATTTGAGATATAAGTGACCATATTTACATTAACAACACTGCCCTTTCCCAAATCTTGTCCACATTTAGCTGTTGTGAATAAGCATCGTTCATGTAATAAGGAGAGTTGGATAAGAAAGAAATTGCAGTGTTGAGATTCAGGCCAGATGATCAGAAGTAAGATTATCAACTTGGTTGATGCCAACCCCCCCAGCCTTTTAAATTTGTCCCTTTTACAAGCATGCAACAAGATCCAATCTGTGCCGCATGAAAAATTGGTATCTTTGTTGACAGTAGCTAGGTTTCCATCCAAACGTGAAGCGAATCTTTTCAAAATTTGCAAAAGATGAAAAACAAACAAATGCAAATTAGGTGCGTTTCCATCCAAGTTGTTCAAGCGAATGACGGTGGTATTAGTAACCTAGTAACCAACAGTAAACAAAATAAGGCACCCTTGGAAAATGGAGACAGGATTGCATGTAGTCACGATGGGGCAAGTTATTAATTTATTAGCAGTGCAGCTTGTAATTGCCAAACTGAATGTTGTGTACCGAAGAAGGAATGCAGCATTTTTGATGCAGGCACTAGCAGCAAGGGCATTATGATGATGTCAAGCCCCATATATGGTAAAGACAACGACAGCGAAAACAGACGGTCAGTCCTGTGGGTTTAATGTTCACTACGTCAGAATTTATTTGGCAAATGCGTTTCCATCTCCCATTATTCACATTTACTTTTTTCGTACAACTCAAAAACCACCTTTTTTAAATTTGGCAATTCCATCATGATGCGACATGTCAAAATGCGCATAAAACCATGGTGATGGAAACATAGTTAGTGTAAATGCAGCCACAATCCATAAATGGATCCATTTAAACCATTACATTTTCCATGAAAGACGTCAGCCAACCAGATTGCCTCATACGTTCTCAAATTATTTTTCTTTATAATTGAACGCTAGTAAATTAAATTTAAATTGCGTCCTTAGGGAACAAACCATTGGCTCAGGGTGCAGAATGACATTATAATGACATTTGTGATGAACAAAGTCTGTTGTTACGTAACTTTTGCTGTAATCCAAACACGCCAGACATCCAACAGGCAATTTGCCACTGACCCAGGACTGAGCTCAGGTGGTAAGAGGGCTGAGCTGCTCTGATGAATTACATTTCCAATCAGATCTGACTGGAACTCTACAATATGTTTGCACAGAAGGCACGTCTGTTTTCAGTAAATCTCCCATGAGTCTCTGGGGCTTCGGCACAGTCCGGAAATAGTACGAAATGGCCGTTTTGTACCAGTCACCTTTTATTTACAAACCCCTAACTTGGAACATGGTGAAGTCCCCCTACTCGCCCCTAAAACGGGACCCAATTACCATCAGCTCTGTCGGGGTCCGTTGTGCCAACAGATGGCCTCTTTTATGGGAAATGACTAAAAGTGTAGGCTTGTTTGCCAGATGACTCCCCCGACAGTCGCAGTGAACCTTATCTGATGTTGAGAATGAGATTACAAGCTAAATGTCTGACTGTTTGTAAACACAGTACCAGTCAAATGTTTAGATACACCTACTTATGCCAAATTAATGCTGTTCTACGCATTTTGAATGGTGCCAAAATCATCAAACTCATAAAATGACACAAAGGTGGTTATGTAGGATTTATGTAGTGATTAAACAACTAACCAGATGAATGTTTTATTTTAGATAAAGTAGCCAATCTTGCATTTAACCTCTTGAAAAGCACCCCCACTCTGGCCCAAACCATAAAAAGACCTACTTTCACTAAAAGGGCTGTTTTTACTAAACCATTTAGAGTATAAGCAGGTTTCAAAATTATTTGAAGATAAAAATGAAAAAAGTTAGAGAGGCTGAAGTACATTGTAATAAATAATTTTTTTGCATAACATCTTTTTAATACTAAAAATCTTAATGATAAATATGTGTGTGAAACCTAGAAATGCAATGATGCCAAAGCCACAAGTCTACAGAAGTTATGTTTCACGTTTGAGGTCAATAGGCCCAAAAGTGAGGTTCTTGCAAGAGTTTTTTGTAAGACTAGTGCCTTTTCTAAGTGCCAGTCAGCCCCAAAATAAAAGTCTTTTGTTTACATGCATACACGTTCGTTCTTATTATTATTTATTCTTATGTAAGCGTATAAAATGCCGTTTCCACACCAGGAAATAAAGCGTCACACAAAGATTGTTGGATCTAATTGGCTACACGTTCTGTCTTTCAATATTTTCCATGAAGTCATTGGAGGAACGAGCGAGTCAGATGACATCACGATATTTGACAGCGCTGTTTGGATATTATGTATAATACTCCCGCCTACTTTTAGAAACCAAGTTTGACCGCGGGTTTGAACGCGAGTGCAATCTCATATACAAGTGTTACGATGTACATAATCCTCAGATTGTATATTATATCCTATTACAAGACGTTCATGTGAAATCTGATGTAAACAATGGACAGTCCCTCCAGAAAAACGCGATAGTGCGATCGCGCGATATATTGCATAATCAGCCAAAGTCCGCATATTTATGCGCGGCTGCATTTTTTCCAAATACGACGCACTTTCGACGCATTAATTACATATTTCCGCGCACAAAATATGCGGGGCTTGCATGATTTCATAATCTACGCATTTTCGTAGCAAAAAGTCGCATATATATTAGCAGAAAGTTGAAAAATGTTGCATTTACTTCCCAAAAGCGCAACCGTGTCCTCTATTGCAATGGGAAGTTTATGAAGTGACGTGATTATGTGAAGTGAACATCATTGCAGCTTTTGCAAGTTTCCGCAGTTTTTGCAAGTTTCGCAATTTTCGCAAATTCCCGCAATTCCATCGCATAAATATCCCGCATATTCCATCGCATTTTTTAAGAAAACGTGCTGCAAAATCGAGTATTTTTGCCTGCAACAATCACAAAAAAACTTTTTTCTGGAAGGACTGAATGGACAATATATCTATATTTCACGGATTATACGCATTTGTGGACAAAAATGGTCATTGGATGTATTTTATTGGAGAGTTTTTATGGGTTATTCAAACATGGGAAACAGACTGGATTCGATTCGCAATCGTTATATCCACACAAAGGTAAGATGTCCCGTTTATATTTTGCATTTTGTCATCTGGACTTCTGTAACAAAATACTATATTTATAATGCTAGAGCATCTTTATCTCAAAACAGAGACCATACACTGATGCTAAACCCGTAGACCTTTTAAACGATGTATAGTAATGTTAATAACATTAATGTTTGTAGACAGTAGGCTATATAGATATTGTAAGCGGCGTTAAAAAAACCTGACATTATTCCGCCCCCAAGCTAGTGCGCGTAGAGAGGTTAAAACAGTTTTGCCAACTTTTGGGACGTCCTATGATAGCTGAGATGAAGACAATATATATGAAACTCAGCTAAAGTCATTATGTCACCAAAAAATTACTGTTTTCTGTATAAAATCACTGTGCAAATCACTCCACCCTAGTGAAAGATGGCTGTGCAACTATTAGCATTATGTGCTATTAGCTCTTTATTTGGTATTGGGTTGGTGCACGCCTCAAGAAACCTCTGCCCGTGAGAGACCAGCTGCATGAGGACAGAGGGAGGGAGAGAGAGAGTTTCGCTGGAGACCCGCGGTGGATTCACTGGCGCTTATTATAAAAATGACACAAATAACTCGTTTGTTTGTTATGAGTGGATTATTTTACATGTAGATCGCAGCTTTGAGTATTTCTGTAGTTTTCGAAACTACCGCTTGCTTAACTTTACTGACCGCCATGTTTGTTGTTTTAATGTCCTTCCACCTCGTGCGCATGCCTGAATTCAATGACGCGGCAATTAAGTTATTAATTATTAAATCGATTATCTGAGTTACGGATCGATCTTTAAAAATGATTCTGAATCGATTTTTTCAACACAGCCCTACAGCACGGTGATTTAATGCAGGTCCATGATGGGAAAAGCATGCACAAAACTCTCTCTTAAAGTTTTATTTCTTTGTTTAATATCATTTGAGTTTGTCATTAGACTCTTTTATTGATTCTAGGAAGCTTTTTTACACGCTGTCGTCGCTTCATAAAGCAACAAGCGTGTCGTCTTTGTTTGTTTGCCTCTTGACGGCTAACTTCTGGGTGACGTGCTTACGTTTGGGAGGAGTTATGCGCTGAAAAGATGTGGTTTCATCAACCAGATGTATTTACACTTGTCCCTTTTCATCTGAAATGCGTCCCAGACCACCTCCTGAAGTGGTTTGAGCGATCGGATTTAAATCTGTTTCTAAAACGTTTCAGAGGGCATTTAGACCTGTTTTTTTATGATCGGATAGCTATCTGATCAGGTGTACAAAGCCCCTAAAGTATGTGTAAACATGCAGGACAAAAAATCGGATGTGGTCAAAAGATCGGATCTGTGCATCAAGACTTGAAGGGTAAATGCAGCCTATGGTATCAATTTTGTCTAACAGGCATTAAGATACAGACTCTGAAAACAGGGGCCCATAAACTTGGGGCCAATAGTGTCAAAAAATCAGCCTTACGGTCAATCACACAAAGCACGTTTATGGCAGTGGTATGCAAAAGATTTTATATGGTAATATGCGTTTTCCATTGTCCAATCGAATGAGGGGAGAGGCAGGCCTTTCATTGTCTTAACAATATTCAAATATTCTGTGGTTTGGCATTCGATTTTCAATTTTGAGATTCAAATATAATTTTTTTCAACATTATTAGCGTTAATACAGAGACGTGTCGCGTGTCCATATTGCACCAAAATGCGACACTGCACTCCCTTGGCTGCGCAGCAACACACCAAAAACCGTTATTCAGACCAGCCCTAAATTAAATAATCAAAGTAGAATCAGATACAGATATCTGATTACTGCATGTGTCTGAGGTGGCAATGGGTTCACCAACACCCAGATGCATGAAGCTCAGATGTGTAATGACTGACATGATCTCACCGCTCCAGCTGGCTTTAATCTCAATGACATTCACATGTTTTCTATGAATTAAAGTCTAGAGGCTGAGATCAGAAAATGTCAGTTCACACTTATCATTGCGCAGCTGCATCGGTCTGGTTGTTTTTCTACAAAGAGGAGGAAAGACTTATGGTCGCTCAGTGTCGCATTAAATGCGGCGCCTAGCAACTGCAGTCGTGCGTGACTTGTTGGAAGAGCCCTTTAATTTTTAATTGAGGAGAACTTTAGGTGTTAAGATAAAACCACAGTTTGTTGCCACACTGATGCATGTGCTGGAATCAATGTATGCAAAGGTATTTTCCGTGGGCACTATCAAGAGTAATGGGATGGTACCTGTTTTGTCTGCATGTGGGTGTGTGGCTTATTTTTTCCGACAGCTTTTGTTCACGGTAAATGAAAACATACGATTCAGGTGACATGTGACAGATCTCATCACGCCCACCTGCCTTTGTGAATTTGGACAGATGCTCCTTGTCGCCATGGAAACCCCCCGATTCCTGTTCAATCATGGTGGCCAAGAGAATAAAATTTTGACAGATTTACCCCTGCTGAAGTGCCAAGTGAAGCTCAGCGCGTCTCTGAAGTAATTTCAACACACAAACACCAGACTTCGGCAGAAATGGCACAGGTAGTACGATTCATTTTTCTTTTCAAAAACTCTTACCATAAATAAACTTTGTCACGCAACTCATCCAGTACTGCTACAGACATAAATGATGCCTCAAGTCATGTGGTTTGCTGGGAAGAAGTGTTATTCATAAGAAATTAAAATTCATTACAAGACCAAATACAATCTACACTGAAAGAGGGACCTGAGCCATATTTGTGAATTAAAAATTAGTGTAAGCTCTTTTGACCTCAGCCTGTAAATAATACCCCAGCCACAACCCATTGTGCACTATCAGCCACATAGGAACGTGCTAACAACCTTAGTACCCACAGAAGGCCTTAGCAACTGCACACCATATGTCATGGCAACCACATACATCACCCTAAACATTGGTTTTGCAAGTACATTTACAATTTCTCAATTACAGTAAAAGTCCCCTCAGGGAAGTCACATCACCAGGCGGCCATGTTTGTAACACCACCAGGCAGTTATTTCAGTCATGCAAGACTTAGGGTGCGTCTCATTTCTCTGTCTTGCCCCTACCCCTCGGTTTTGTGCGTTCATGTGAGGCAAAGTGGTGTCTCAATTCTCGGTTTGATCTAAGGCTAGGGCCAAGGCGTAGGGATACATAGCCCTTGAAATGAAGTGTGATAAGGACCACCCTTGAAAGAGAGGGGTAAAAGCTAACGTAGGAATTTCTCAGGAGAGCCGACATCAAGATGTTTTATGGCTGAACGTCAAACTGTCAAGGAGTTGCACAAATAAAAGTAACGTTATTTTCAGCAGTTTAATTCAGATTATATTATGACACACATGTTTTATGATACGTTTAATAAAATGTTCAAGCGGTTTTAATTGTAATGTTTTTGTTTTGAATCGCTAGTTAAGGCGCTAGCTAGCAGCTAAGTTATGCGCTATTTGTTGAGGTCAGCTCATGCAATAGATACCAGGGGCGTTTCCAGCATTGAAGGACATTCGCGGCTTAGCCCAGACCATTTTATGTAAATACAGGGATCACTAGCCAAGATCACCCGCTCTAGCTAGCCTACAACCAATTATAATGGCTGTGCTGCACATGTTCAGTGCTTTCTTATAAATATTTTTTAGAACTGTAATTTAAATAATTTTAATTTTTGGGTGAACAATCCCTTTAAAGTTCCCTTTTTCACACACTAGCTTTGTACATAATATACCAAAAATTCTTCTTTAGTACTTAAGATAATCTTAAAAACATAGGTGTTCTTATCTGTGTTACTTTGAGATGTCATGAATATGAACAGAAATGCATTTAACATACTATCTCGTATTACATAAATGTATACCACTTGAAATAAACTTGTACTAATCTTTCATACAAAGATGGGTTCAAATTTATTACAAGTGGTATCTAAATACATTTTTAAATTACATTTTAGTATATTTCATATGAATGTACTAAAGAACAAAAAAATGTAGGCTATATTCAGTACAACATTAGTACATGAAAATAGAGCACTTTAAAGGGGTGGTTCAATGGTATTTCAAGCATTCTGACTTATTAACACAGTTATAGAGTTGTTTCCTCATGCTAAACGTAGGAAAAGTGTCATTAAAGCAGTTGGACATGTTACAGAGTATTTCTGTGCCGAATGCACTTCGCCAGGGTTCGTACAAGTTTCGGAAAGTTTTTTTCGATTACAGGTACAACTGACGTTTCAGGGGGTTTTCTATACGTATCACTTCTTTATATGGGCACTTCCCCCAGAAAACCCCGCCCACCCGTCAATCAGCGGGAGACGCTAGGGCTTGCAAACATCTTATCACGCCACTCAGCTTTGTTTAATTTCAAAACTCAACAATGGCACGAAAGAAGAAGTGTGTTTTTGGATGTAAGGAAATCCATGCCTTATGAAAACAATGGATATTGTTTATTATCTGGGGTAGCAGCGGAGTTTTGCGTGTGTGTTTGATGCACTGGATTTTCCCAACCGGGTCATGATAAATTGCACGTGGTAAGTAAGACTTCTGTCTTATGTTGGAAATAGTTGCGTGCATATTATATAAATGACACGAACATGTAGTGAATCATAAGTTAAACAGTGTTGTATAGTGTTGCATGACTCGTACTCGCTCCTCCCGCTTTTTCGTACGTTATCGGAAAGATTCGGTAAAGCTAATCTTTCTTTTATAAATCTGATTAAACTAAAGACTCTTCGAAGATATAAAGGATGCCATACTACTCTATAGGTACTCCAGATTAACATCAGAAATGCAGAAACAGCGTGTGTTACGTGAGCTTTAAGTAGATTATGGAATTGTACTTTTTTAACTTGAGCTCACTGTACACATACAGTATTGCAGAACATTTAATGATGAAAGGGCAATAATAATGAAATACATCTCTATTACATTAATTTCAGGAAGCTCCTAAAGCGTCTGGTTTCAAAGCTGTTGGAGTTTTTGACTGAATCAATAATAATTTACCACGAATTTGGTTTTATTCCCCAATATTTGCTCTCAGTGTCTTTGATCAAAGGCAATGTAATTTCGTCCAGGAATCGTGAAATCAAAATGCTTAAAAATGGGTTATATCTACCACATTCATCGGATCTTGCTCATCCAACTTCCACTCTGTTAAATCCATGTTAGCAGCGGGATAACATAATTTAACCAGAAACAACTTCCCATTTCTTTCTGATTGTCTGGTAGGATGCATTAATGTGTGTACGACTTCATGAGGTGCTGCAAGAAACGAGTGGATGACATCAGAGTAACACGAGAGTGATTTGAAATCAGCCTCCACCGCAATATTTCTCGCGGTTCTCTGATGGCAGTTCTTGCGGCGCTGCGTAAAGTTGAACACATTTAAAAAAACTTGAAGCAGCTGAACTCGACAGAACTGCCCCGCGTATGCCTGCGTCTCGTCCATTAATTGTATATAGCAGGACAGTTTATCTCTTACTTCTCAGTGTGAGAAATGCTACAAGGTGTGGCGTGTGAACTGACTGAAATGAGCCCAGGTCATTACATTCGGGGCTTGACTCAAAACATTCGGGGCTGAAGCCCCGGCAAAATCGGCTGGCAACGCCCCTGATCGATACCACAACCTGAGACGACGGCATCTTCTTTGTTTATGTCAACGCTTGTCTGTTTACATAGCAGCCAGTTAGCGGCAAGGAAAGGTGACGCAAACGGTAATTGAGTGGTGTCTCATTTTTTAGACGAACGATCTGTCTTACCCCTTCCCCTTCACTCAGTTTCGAGGGGCAAGGGGAAGATGAAGACAAAAGGGAAGGGGTAAGACAGAGAAATGAAATTGCCCCTAAAATGCAAGCTACATGAATGGAAAAGACATATATTTCTAAAATCACAATTATACAACATATTTCTGACCAACAATTAAACCTGACATCAACTGAACCAAAACTTAAACTCAAATTTTGCTAATAAACAACTTTGTCGAGGTCTTTTCAGCTACTGCGCAAGCATATAGTTTGGTAAGCCCCTTTTACAGTATGTGACTCTGAGCAGAGCCCCTCCCCAACAGAGTCGTCAGTCTTTAACGATTGATGATTAGTTCTTTTAACTGAAAGGCTGGACTTCCGTCGCCAGAGCGACCATATTGAGCGTTGCATAATCCCCAATTCAGCTCAATCTTGTTATATCTTTTTTGTAAAGCTAACCTTTAATGCTGGCATGTGGAAAAAGCATTTATTTCAAACTTTCGATATCATTTTTAGAAATTAATTTACTTAAGCAGAAAATAAGTACCTAATTAAGACAAAGAAATCAATCTATTAATACCTTTGCAAGTTATAACATCACAAGTGTCCTTAAGGATACAACATACTGCATTATTTTCCTTTTTCATCTGTACCGCCTGATTTATTAAATAATGCTCTGGGGGTAAACACTATGAAGAAAGGTGAAAATTCAGGATGTAATTCAGCTTTTGGATGAAACCATGTTGTTTGAATTAGCTCGGTACGCCCACTTAACAGCCAGAGCCCTGACGTTTACAATGAGGCTTAACAGCACTGCTGGCTCTGATAATCCGCCTGTGCACAGCCAGGACTGGTCCAAACCACAAAGCCCCTCGACTCGTAACATATTCCTCTATAAAGACATTGGAAACTGACAGCACAACAGCAAAACAAGTGTGAAATCAACAGGGCTTTGTGTGAGAGAAATATTCTCATTTGGACGATTCACCCAGTATTAATAAAAATATGGTGTGGTGTTGATATGAAGATGGTTTAAGCATGACAAATAAATATTTTTGAAATAGTTGAAAGTGAAATGCTTGTCAAGTATGCAACACATACTCGAAATGGGACCTCTGCTTTTAACCCATCCCATTGAGTAGTGAACACACACACAGCAAGTCGTAAACACAGACACACACCCAGAGCAGTGGGCAGCTATTCCAGCGCCCGGGGAAAAATTAAGGTAAGGTGCTTAAGGGCACCACAGTTGCACCTGCCAGCCGTGAGACCAGAAACGGCCGTGAGACTGGAACCAGCCGTGAGACTCGAACCGAACAAGGGTTACAAGCCCGACTCTATAACCTCTAGGCTACAACTGCCCCAGCTGTGATCCATGATCTGTTTATTATCATCCTGCCACAGTAACTGCTGAAACAACATGAGTGACAAAATTACTGATTTCCTCAGTGGACTTTCATAGCTAGGGTGGCCATTTGTGCCAGTTCCGCCGGACATGTTTTCGGGTTCGTTCTCCGGAAGTCGCGTTGGTTGACCGCATACGTCATCAAGGTTCAATATTTCGGGTTTAATTTCAGAAAAGCAACCGTTACATTTCAAGGTAAGAATGAAACTACAATGATTGTATGTCTTAAAATAAATAAACCTTAATTTTCTAATGTATTTAACTGAAATGTGAGAACCTCAATGATGACGTATGCGGTCAAGCAACGCGACTTCCGGAGAACGAACCCGAAAACATGTTCGGGGGGTGTCCGGCGGAACTGGCACAAATGGCCACCCTATTCATAGCAGACGCAGGTAATCTCACGAGCCCAGTCATGCTCTCTTTCTCTGTCACTCTTTCGGAGGGTCCCTGCGATAACTTTGTGGCGAGTTTAGACATGAGGTTTTAAAAATGGCAATAAAAGGTCACATCTTTTAAGCTAAAACCAACTGATGAATCTGACAAGTTACACATACACAATAGGGTTTTTGAAACACCTGATGTTCTAAATACATGAATATATCACTCTTGCCTGTGTGATACTGCTTCATAATGTTATATGATACACTCTCAGAAAATAAGGTACAAAAGTTGTAAATTTTTGTCACTGGGACGATACTGTACCTTTTAAAAAGGTCCTAAATTGTACCATTTAGGTACATTTAAGGTACCAGTATGTACCTTAGAGCTACATTGAGGAAAATAAGTATTTGAACACACTGCTATTTTGCAAGTTCTCCCACTTAGAAATCATGGAGGGGTCTGAAATTGTCATTGTTGGTGCATGTCCACTGTGAGAGACATAATCTCTCAAAAAAAAAATCACATGTATGATTTTTAAACTATTTATTTGTATGATACAGCTACAAATAAATAGTTAAAAAATCATACATTGTGATTTCTGGATTTGGGAGAACTTGCAAAATAGCAGGGTGTTCAAATACTTATTTTCCTCACTGTAGTTACCTTTTAGGTACAAAAGTGTACTTTTTGAAAAGGTACCGCCCCAGTGACAACTTTTGTACCTTCATGTTCCCCTTTTTCTGAGTTCATAATACATAATATTTGTAATTTAAAATTAGGTTAATGAGGCTTTAATTGGCCCATGAAGTATACTAAATTTTCCAACATTTTACAACTATGGCACCATGGCAACATTACATTTGTTGTTTTTGTAAAACAGGAAATTGAACCCACAAACGAAGAAGAAACAGCAGCTTGATTATTCATTTCTATTGAGTTCAAGATGTGCTAAATACAAAATACATGAAACACCGTACCTGTCAACATTGGGATTTTAACATAAGGGAAATTTCCTGAACCTTAACAACCCCCCACCCTCCGTTTTCCTAACTATGCAAGGTAATGAATGAGTACTCTGCAAAAAAATGACTTTCTTAGTTGTTGTCTTGTTTTCAGTACAACTATTAAAAATTCTTAAATCAAGATATATTTTTGTGATAAGCAAAATGACCTAAGAAAATAAGTTATTTTTATACAAAAAATATCAAATTTCAGTGAATTTGTTTGTGATTAAAGGTGCTCTAAGCGAATTCACGCGTTTTAGACCATAAAACATTTGTTGTTACATACAGAAAACATCTCCTCACTATCTGCTTGCTGCCTGTCCGCTAATCAAACTGTAAAAACGTGATCTCTGTAGACAGCCTAGGCTCCACAAACGGCAATAACAACAAAGTGGCCAAACACCAGAAACCATAACAAAGTGTTCCACCCAATAAACGACAAGAAGGATTTGGGGGTGGGGAATAGGCGCGTTCATGAAAGCACGGAAGGGAGGGGGAGGAGTTAGCTACGCTCCGTTTGTTTGAAAACAGTTCAAACATCAACAAAAAGTGCCGTCACACAGATTCGCTTAGAGCGCCTTTAAAAACAGCAAGAAACAAAACTGCAAATGGGGTAAGAAAAAAAATCTTAAAATAAGTTTACTTTTTTCTTAAACACTTCGTTCAAGAAAAATAATGTAACATTTTCAAACCCCATTGGCAGATTATTTTGTTTGTTATAATCACAAATTCACTTAGATTTGATATTTTGTCTGAAAACTAGACCAATTTTCTTTATATTTATTTTTGATATTTGTATTGAAAACAAGACAAAAAACTAGGTAAGAAAGTCATTTTTGCAGTTGTATCATTGTTTGTATGGCTCTCTTGCATTTGCAAGTGACTTGTTATACACATAGGTCGCAGACCTTGCATTCCTTAACACCTGCTGAGTTAAGTAGTAAAGCACAAACAGCAGTGTTTTCCTACACGCAAAGTTACAAAACTGCACACCCCACCACACGCATCAGCCTGCACATCCAAATTAATTGAGTTTTTTTATAGAAAAACTAAAAATATGTGAGAAATGAATGGTAAAATACGTGAGAATCCTGTGAAGAACGGGATGGTTGACAGGTATGTAAACACTGACCTATGCCTGAAGAAGCCATTTTGTTCTGAAAATATTTTTTTATGCACATTTTACCTGTATTTTCTGTTTTTATCTTAAAACAAAAAAGCTGGTGGTGGCCTAAGAGTTTTGCGCAGTATGACTTCAATGTATTATGACAGATCTATTTTAATTGCATCTCTAAAGTAAAACTAAATAGCAAAAACAGATAAAGAGTTGTCAAGAATATTTTTTTCTTTAGCTGTCTATTTCAAACAATCATTTAAAAAGCTATTTGCCTCATCACTTCAAAAAAGCCCTTTCAAAGCATTGTAAAGTACATCCATTAAAATGTTGCAGTAAAATGTAATAAAACATTGGATGTTGTTTTATTGATGCATATAAAAAATATTACTATTACTATACTATTTTTTTCTTTTCCCTACCCAATGTTGGGTTGTTGTTATGTTACAATTTTGACCCAGCGGTGTGTTCTGTCCAATATTTACCCATTATGGTTAAAAAATATCCCAGCCATTTTTAGAGTGCTTGATATCTTTATTGAATGAGTAAGGTCATGTCAAAAATAACCGCCCAAGCCCCGAAAGACACAATTAATTCCCAATATTGCAATTACTAACTAGACAGTTTATAATCGCAACAGGCATAAAACTGACTCTAGTTTGATGGCAGCATAAAGGGTTAAAGGTAAAGACAGTAATAATTACAGTGGATCAGAGCTGAGCTGATGGAGATTCGCAAATATCCCTGTCAATTTCACGGCCTGTGTCAGCTAAGCCTGTGAATTGATTGATTGCATGCTCATAGATTCAAATGGCTGAGTGACAAGGTCAATAAAAGTAACAGGTCATACAGGCAAAAATAAAACCATAAACTACAGCCAAAGAGAACAAAAGTCATAAAGGAATGCATGTGTAAATACCAATGGGCTTTTTATCTTGTTTATACAGTGGACTGTTTGTCAATCCTTGTGAAACTCACTTAGTGAACTTTTAATACAATATAGTCTAACTCTGAAAATATGTATTATTATATATTTTATTAAGTTAGGTTGTTTTTTTTAAAACAATATTCTCATTCAAACATACTAAGTTGTTTTTCACAACATGGATTTTTCGAATACATTTTTAATCCTTCAATTAGTCATGCTCTAAAATAAAAAAATTAAAGTACATAATGTGATGTAATGTTATTTGTGAGCTAAGATCATTATTATTAGCCATGTTGACTCCCCAATGGCGTGTGCACACCAAAAGTGAAGTGAAATTTGCAAGACGTGTTTGAAGCGTGTTTGTAGCAAATGCGTTGCGCACATTTGCATCATTGCTTTGCCTGACATTAATTAATTTCTAGACTTTGTATATAATCTATTCGCAGTGTTGGGTGTAACTAGTTGCTAAGTATTACTCTTATTTTTCCAGCAATATAATTACAGTTACTTCTGATGTAATTGAACTAAATACTGTTTATGGACTGTAAAACAATTATATATAATACAATAGTGGATTTAACATCGAAATTAAAATCTAAGGTTGAAATGCAAGTCTATCTTTGTATCTTTACTTAACAGGATTTAGAAAGTAATTAGTAATAAGTAATTAAATACTTTTTAGGAGTGTGATATAGCTCTATATCATCACGGCTGTGATTAGGCCAGAGGCAATCACAGCCGTGATGATATAGAGCTATATCACACGACTCCGAGAGCTATATTGCTTTTATACAACAGTTCGACGGCACACGTTTGAAAAACAAAAACTAGAAAACAACAACGGAGTAATTTTAAAAGCCTCTTTGTTTGAGAACTACTTCTTCCGCCACGGATTTGAGGGCGGCCAGAATGACAGGTAACACTTTCGGCTGCTTTGAATCTCATATTAACTCAATGGACGGATTTGCCGTTTTGAAATATTACAATTTCTTGGTCACAAAGTGTAGTTTTAAGATTAGTTCAGTCGAGAATATATATGTAATATATTTAAATCTACAGTCGATTAGTAAAGATAGCGCCGGTTTGAACGCTTGCTTAGTGAGATTCGATACGAATGAGAACCAAAGCATGAGCGGACGTCAGTGTTCACTCGCCCCGCTGACCATCGCCCTCTCTGGGCTACATCTCTGACAGGGATTCCCTGGCTCTCATGTTGGCCCGATGGTCAAAAATTAGATCAAATCACCAGTATTTGGTGTCATGATGAAATGATAACTTGTTTTCTTATTCATATTTAGTGTCTTTTGTGTTGTTATTGTTTTGGTGTGAGGTAAAAGTTAATAAAACTACACTATATAATGTTACTATTGGTTTCCCATTTACTCTTAACGCAATACGAGCACTCGCTTGTTATTAGACTTTGTTCTTGTCAGTACTATATAAAACAGTTTTTTATAAGTGTTTTTTGCATGCTGCTTATAAATATATCAATGGTGATATCTCATAACGTGTTTTAATAGTCACGTCACGATAAAATAAATGATCAATGTCCACATTTAACAGCTGTGGTGCTTACCTGCGGTTCCACGGTGTTTTCGCGTTCTGAGGAGAGAGATCGCTCCAGAAAATTGTTTATTCCTCTTTCCAAGTGTTAATCGTCCACACGATGTGAAAAGACATTACTCCCATTAAGTTTAACGTAACATCCAAGGGCGCTGATCTTTGACGGAAAAATAACTTCCGGTTGGGATTCACATACTGATTTACGAGCTAGTGAACTAATGAGACACAAGGAGAGTGATTCAAAACAGCACGTTTGTGTGTGTCCGTGTGTGTGTGCAGTTTTTCCATTCAGAGATGAGCCTGTTTAGAGGACCTCCATTCACTAGGTGGCGGAATGATACGAAAGGTGAAGCGGTTACTGTGCCGTTATCAGTAGAATATTGCACGCCTCTAAGCCAATCAGATTCGAGAACCAGAAAGAACTGTTGTATAATTCTTAATATACATGTGAATTCATGTTTCTGTGTATTTGTGTGCTTCTGAGATCAAGAAAGTATGAGGCACTATTAAAAGGATGTTCTGCTTGACATCCAAGTCGATCTGTCGTCTGAGCCCATTTAATCGCCTATGCTCAAAAAACAGCAGCAGCAGATTTAGGTTGAGTCTGAGCACAGAAACATGCTCACAGAAGCACAGTCAGTCGACATTCGCTCTGCTTTTGCTGCTCAGCAATTACTCACACAGATAGAGAGTCAATATTCAGCCGCGCTGCAACTCGTGTGGTGATTTCTCAGGTGTGGATCACGAAATAGGAAAAGCATTAGGTGCATCCAGACATACTGTCTGGAGAGACGATACAGGCGACAGATTTTGCACTGCAAAGTTGCTTTGTTTTTCAAATAGCACATAATGGCTTTTTCAATGGAGGTATAAAGTGCTTTTCCTGTTTATTTAAACCTAAAACAACTTAATAAGAAGCATCTTTTATACCTTGAACTCTTTAGTCTGTGTATATCTATCAACGTCCACCAGCCTGTCTGTCTTTTTATCCCTCAAGTGGAGACCCTGACTGACTGTGAAGTCACTTTCACCTGGCAAGTGGAGCCAACAGTGAAAAGTCAATTGTCCACATTGATCCAGCCAACAGGTGCTTTAATACAAAGTGACATTTGAAGTAACATTTTATCAATGTGTTTTTCTGCAAATCAAGCCTATTTGACGCATTTTCTTTACTCTCCCTTTGCGTCTCTCCCATGTTCACATTCTGAAGCTTTTATTATGTGTGCAAACATTTATGAAACGCTTCATCGTTTTTTTTTCTCAAACTCTGGGAATAAGGGCAGCGGGACAAGGTTGAGTGCTCTTGAATCTCTTCTGAGTTAATTGTTTCCAGAGCTTTGCTTCAGTGAGCTCATTTTTCAGCCATGGGCACAGATGAGCTCAGGGGGTCGTGTGCCGGCTCTCACAGACAAATTCATGAGTATTAAATTTGCACTTAATAAAAATCTTTAGGCTCTGGTTGTAAACCTGTCAGTCACATTTATGTAAATACTGATTTAATCTTTTGTTTTTGCAATGTATGGTGAGCTTTGTCATCTTGAACCTAGGGCTGGGAGATACAGCTAAAATGATTATCATCGATATAACATGTTATATCATTCGAAAGCAATAATTATTGTTACATTTTTTAAGCTTTTTAAAAATGAAGAGTAGAAAAAAAGTTTTTATTTAACTGCTATATGTTTTATTATTTTACACACTTTATTTAAGGCAAACAATAAATAATTTTAGTTTAGCATTACAAAAAAAATCTTATATCATACATGAAGATAAATTGGTGTTAAATAAATTCTATAGTGTTAAAAAACTCCAAATATATTGGTACAAAATCTGCGCAATGTAAATGTAGAACAATTAAGGACGCTTGGATGATTTATCATAAGGGCATCCGTGTACCTCTTCATCGTGGACTGCTTGTAGATGCAGACGGACAGCATGCCATAAGAGGGTGTACACGGCTAAGGTGGTCAAATAAGTTGATCGTGTTTACGCTTTTTGTCGGAAAGTTAGTTTTGCACAGCTTACACACAACATGTTCTGATGTTGGACAGACGCAAAAAAAACAAAGAACTGCCACACTGGCGAGTTAACATTGCATTTTTTATTGACAATCTCCTCAGCAACAGCACGTGGTCCGTCATGTCTGGAGGATAGCCAGTTGATAAAACGTGTGTCCGTGAGAACTGTTAGTGGACTTATGTTTTGGGGTTATTTAAGCCTGTTATTGTATTAGTCTATAGTTCTTCTTATTTTAAAGGAAGTTAACTGGTGAGTTTGTTATTTAAGCAACCTGCTAAGGTTTCACGTGCCTGTTGATTAGATATAATTGTTGAGCGCTCTTGCTCACTTTATTTATGTGCATTATTTACATGCTACAGTTACACTCCTTTAAGATAATGTAATTAATAGTGGTAAATAATCAGTTTTTACAATTTTTGCAATCTATCATCGTTCGCCAGACGTTCACACAGCTATTCCCATTGGAGGTAAAAACATTTAATTCATTAATAATCTAGTATGTGTTCCTTTTTTGTCATAGTTTCTTTAAAATTAAGTTTTATTTGAGTGTTTTAAATAAAAATATTTTATTTATTTATTTTATTAAAATATTTTTATTTTCATCATGACGCATACGCCCCGCCCCTTTGATTGCCACGCCCTTTGCCCCCAAAACCACCTTAACTAACAAATTTTCTGCGGGAAACCCTGCTATCGTTATCGATAAAGGTTAATCGACAGTATATATCGATACCGTTTTATCGCCTAGCCTTACTTGAACCTCAACAATAACAATAAAAACGTGCAGCCAAGGGTACAAGCTGCTAGTCTGCATATCTGTTTGATATTTTGGCGCATCAATTTTATTCTTTTATTTTGTATATGAAATATGTGACCCTCCCTCTGAAATCCAAGCTAAAGTCTCATAATCTAATTTTGTGATTTGGGGCATCAACGTTTGATTTCCATAATTGATTTTAATCTTTGACATGATCTTACTAAGTTATATTTTCACAGTATGCTATTTACATTAGGATAATTTTATGTAGAAAACAATAAATCACAACATAAATGACAAACTGGGTTACATAATTTGACTGAATAAATGTAAAATGTTTCTTGTTAAATAACTCGGAAGTAATGCCTGTTAACAGTCACAAATAATGGTTGTATTGCGTCATCGTACAACGCTGTTTTCAACCTCTCAGACCTCCAGTTTCCTTCCTATTCTTCCCTTTCCTGCCTAAACGCTAACAGCACAATACCTCTAGTTTCTGTCATTTTTAATAAGCTAAGAGAGGTTGATAGCACTGACGTTTTGCACACCCCTCACTTATGTCATACGCTTGTCAACCCTGTGACAGACAGGTTGTCAACTACAGTTACAATCATATAGCATATATCAACTGAACTTGCTCTCAGAAATCACTTGACTCTTGTAAATGTAAAGAATGTAAAGCCGTTTTAAGAATATGGTTGTCACTCTCTTTCACATGCTAAGTATTTATGAAGAGAATCAGACTGATACCAGCAGTGTTGCCAACTTGAGACTTTGCTGTTAGATTTAGCAACTTTTCAGACCCCTTTAGCGAGTTGTTTACAAAAAGTGCCTAGCGACAAATCTAGCGACTACACTGCACATGGTCTTGCTTTCCCGGGGCATGCGTGCATCTCTCTCTGCATCTGCTTTGTGTATACAGTGAGCTAAGCAGCTGCACCAGCACATTCAGACTGTGAAGAACCGATGTGTGAATAAGCTGCGTACAAACAGCATTTCCAATCATTTCTTTGGGTATTGTTTGCTACTCATTTGTTTTCTGTTTGAGCAAAAAAACATGAGCATAGCTCAGTTGCAAAGTCTTTTACCGCGCCGCCCAGCTTTGACTCAAGGGGATCGCACAAAGGCCGCGCAGCTCAGCGCTGTTCTAAAAAAATCTAACACATTTTTTTCCATGAGTATACACACACCGGCGCCGCCAGGTGGAGCCTGTCCGGGCCCCCCAGCTTTGACTCAGGAAGTTGCTCAAATCCGTGTCGTGCCACACAGTGCCACTCACACAGTTTAACATTAAATAACATCATATTTGTCCCAAATCATTAACCAATAACATTGGCTGCTAACATATATTTTGCATTTTGAAGTAGACGCTATCTGACGAAGCTCGCGTTATTTAATGTGCACTTCCGGTTTACAATACCTCCGAGTTGTCCTAGACGCGACTCGATGCGGCCGGTGTGCGACCCCCTTAAGAGTTGTTGACATGATTCAAAATGGTGTTATGATTTAGGTAACAAGAATATACGGTAGGATTTGGTGACTTACACACCCAACTCAGAAATCGAAAAAAACATAAGAAATTTCCTTCCATGCCTTCAAAACACTCTTTGGTCAATATCTTAATGAAAACACATCAAAACATTTCACAAATTCACAGGAGATCAGTAAGTAAAAAAGACCAAAAGCACAGACTGCTTGGACCTGTATAAATATGTAAAGTAGCCGTGTTACTATACGCACAACCGGCGCAACGTCATAGAATGTCTCTGAACAGGTTCACGCCCACTTTTGGGGGAAATCGCACTAGACGTTCCATTGACTTCCATTCAAAGTGGCGGGACGGAGCGGCGTTCGTGCACAGCCGGCGGGCGTGGATGGCTTATGGAATCACTCGGATTGAACACGTTGAGTGGTTGTCTGTCCACCCTGCCGGCCGTGGAGCGCGAAGGATGCATTGACATATTTGGTTTGGTAAATATGGAAACATGTCTCTTTCATTCTCCCAGCATCAAATTTGTGTAACAACGCTCCCTATTGGCCAGAGGTGTCTTACCCCGACATTAAACACGTACCTCATCAAGTCAACAGGGAAGCAAGTGAATGATTTTACTTCGTATTTGAAAGTTACTTCGTATTTATTTATTATGTCTTTATATTTAGAGTAATGAGTGCACTTTTCCGTCCAGCCATACAACTAACTGGCTTAGCGATATTTCCAGCAATCACTGGATGGCGTTGTTACACAACATGACAACATAAACATCAGTTTTTCAGATTGGGCTGTTTTCTGGCTGACATTTCTAAAAGAGGAATTTCTATGAGACTGAGATTTTTAGCACTTTTTGTATGTTTGTGAATGTGGGTAGATTACCATTATTCAACAAAGACAAGGTAAAAATGCTTTTTCATTCTCTGTCCCCTTAAATCCTTTGTTAGTTTGTGCCCCTAGTTTTAATGGGTCACGTTCAGTCACTATTTCATACTTATTTTAGGCATTCAGTTATATTTAAATATAGTTTGTGACAGTTCAGAGAGTAAGAGAAAGGTGAAACAGATTTGAAGTGCCAATGTAGTAAGCATGCAAATATGCTGTGATGACGTCACTGATATGCTAATTATGTTATGACGTAATTAAGTGACATTTAGCGACTTTCCAAGAAGGCTTAGCTACTTTCCATTGAAAATAGTCACCAGTGTTTAGCTGTGTGACTATCTGTGAAGAGAAATGACACGTTCAAACTAAAAAAAAAAAACAGGGTGAGTTTCCTCAGACCAATCACAATGTCAATTTACATTAGTAATGTGAGCAAGAACTTCTTTAGTGAGTCTGACAAGTCTGACATTAAACATCAGGCTGCTATTCATTTTTTTACAGTGTGTGTAGACTTACCACGGGCTTTCTCGCTGATATCCTTGACAAGTGTTTCATATTGGACCAGTTCCTCATCCTCATTAAACACCATGTCATACACCGTGATGTTCTCGTTGCGCATCTCTGTGTACGGTCCCTCCACGGCAAAGTAGCATGGCCGGTCATCGGTCTTATTATCGCTAAACATAAGCATGGCATGTTTGTGCCAGCCGAAGTGTCGGTGCATCCTTGCCACAACCTCGCCAAGTTTCTTGTGCGTGGGACCGATGTTGGTGACAGAAGAGTACAAATGTAAGCCCATCGCTCTCGCCCCAGCAGTGATCATGGGAACCTCCCAGTGTGTGGTGAAACGGGCTACGGGTGAGGAAGAGTACTCGCAACCGGGCCCAATGAAAGCCCAGGGGTTGTACGAGAACTTTAGGTCCACGGCCACGAGAGGAGCCACAGAGTCTGAGCACACTCCATCCTTGTTTTCGCTGCTGTTAAAGACCAGCTGTAGGTGGTAACCAGGCAGCAGGTTGGGGTTAGAGTTCACCTTCTCCAGAGCCCAAAGCAAGGCGGGGCCCACCCGTGGCCATGCCCAGGGATACTCCGTGTTGTGTAGGGGCAAAATGACAGCCAGGGTGATGTTCTGTAAAGGCGAACGGGGACTGAGACTTTGATGTTGCTTCTTTGGGACGGGCTCCAGTTCGACGACTCCGAATGACATGCCGCTCAGCAGAACTAGAACAGCGAGCCTTAACGGCCCCATGCAGAAATCTTTCATCCTTAAAACTGATGGTAAGGACTAAGACTCTGAAAAATCAAGATAGAGACAAGCTTTTAAGGAATACCAAGTATATGATCCCCATTCTTCAATAATTATGCCACACAGAATCTACAATCTGGAATGCCACAACATGTCATTTTCAAATTGTACACCTCCTTTTTATTATTTAATGTGCAATATTGGCAACACTTTACAATAAGGTCCCATTCATCAACATTATAACTGCATTAGCTAACATGAACAACAAACGAATTATTTTTAAAGTATTAATTTTTGCTAATTTCTGTTATTTTACTGTGCATTAACTAATGTTATTACACAGGTTTATGGAATACATGATTCTGATTGGTCATTCGCAGTGGCCGCCATGACTAGGGTAGGGTATCGTTTTAATTTGACTGATTCCAATGCTGATTCCGCTCATCGAATCCGTTTCTTACCGATTCCTGGTTCCGATTCCAATATTTTTAGTGAAAGAATAAAAGAACAAAAACTTTGAAGATTTTTATTTTATTTTATTCTTGCCACATTTAGTCTATAACTTGTTGGCTGTGGCTGGGTATTGGCAAGTAGAAATTCTAACAATTGGTTTTGTACCTGAGCGTGAGATACTGCTATTGGTAATATTAGCTGTATCTGGCGCGTAGTATGAGGACTCAGCGATTTAGATTCCTTTAGATTTACACATTGTTAAGGCAAAGGTTACATCATTTTAGACGTATTGCCTCCCTTACACGAAATATCCTTGCCCCATGTATTGCCTTTGGCAATACTACAGTATTTTTCCACAAAGTTTCATCAAACTTCTTAACGTTTGCTGCGGTCAATCATAGTGCAGAGTGTAGGGATGCACCGATATGGAAATTTTTGCCGATACCAATAACCGATTACTCATTATATTTGGGGGCCGATAACCGATAAATAGGCCAATAAATATACATATTGAAGTTTTTTGATTTACTGCCCCCTTGCATTACCTCACATTTGCAGAAAAACTCCCAGACCGTAGACATCTTGTCTTCGCGCTAGACTAGCATACTCTTATTAAGCGCGCAACACGTGTCATCTTCGTGCTACGTCACAGAAAGCACCAAGCAAAACTCCACATGCCCAGCAATGAGCAAATGAAGTGGTTCAACAAGCCGAAATAATCCATTATTTATCGGCTTTATTTATCGGCCTAATTTTGCTATCAGACCGATAACGATAATATTAAAAATAAGCAGTTATCGGCCGATAACGATATGTCAGCCGATATATCGTGCATCCCTAGCAGAGTGTAATGTACTGCGTATGTGCGTAATGAGAGAAGGTTCGTTGCAGGTTCTGACAGATAGAAACAACTGTAAAACGCTCACTGCTGTTCGCCGTGCGAGAATTAATGAGAGAGTCAGGAATCAATAAACAGAATCAGTATGCCCGCGTCATATCGATTACCTGGTTGTTGTTGTTTTGGAACCGGTTCTAAAAGGAAACCGGTTCTTGATCCACAACCCTATTCGTGACTTCTTTTCCAAGGATGCACGAATCCAAAAATTGTCAAAACATTGTCATGTATGTGTATCTTCATGTCACAATATGTGTTCTGTGCGTCATGTGAACCTATGTGCATCGTGTGTCATGTTAAAATACGTGCCTGCTACAGACGCTTTGTAAGAGTTTATAATAAAACTAGATACTTGCTTAATCTCATGATGTGTAATCAGAGTTTAGTGTAAAGTAAGTGTCTTGTGAGCGTCTCTTTTATCATGAACCCTTTCGACCCATATGCAGCAGCTGTTTTTTTTTAGATTGAAAAAAACTCATATTTAGACACTTACAAATAAGTAAACATTGCTTTCAATAAATTACTATTAACAAATTTATAAGTCAAACAATAAAAGTATGATACTTGAAATTAAAAAGAAATTAAGGCATTACGTCTGAGTGAAATTGTATTGCAATTATTAAAATGTCCCTACTGAAAAATCCAGATAAGACCAGCATAAGCTAGTAAGTTCAAACACAGATGGACAGCGAGCGACAATAATGAACGCAGCGGTCTTCAGACGCGTTTTAAAAAGTTTTTATAAACGCTTTAAAAACGCAACGCGTCATGTGAACCTATGTGCATCGTGTGTCATGTCAAAATACGAGCCTGCTACAGACGCTTTGTAAGAGTTTATAATAAAAGAGACACTCGCGTTTGCTAGATACTTGCTTAATCTCACGTGTAATCAGAGTTTAGTGTAAAGTTAGTGTTTTGTGAGACGTGAGCGTCTCTTTTATCATGAACCCTTTCGACCCGTATGCAGCAGGCACGTATTTTGACATTACGTGTGATACTCATCAAAATTTCCTTGGAAGAGGAGGCACCGGCCACCACTGGTTAAACGCCACATTCACAGATCTGTTATCCGGATTATTCCAAAATTCAAAAACAATGTTTTCCTCCCTGTTTGAAAATATGCATCTGCATGCGAGCTGGTTGGAAAGCCTTCATCTGACCTCAGTGTACATTTCTGGCAGAGCTTTTGGTACAAAGGCGGGTCATATCAGACCATACCGATATAGATGGTACTCGCATCCTATATTGTGCTAGGAAAAATACTGATATATTACCGAAAACTCTATATACCACACAGCACTAACCCAAATAACACACAGATCATTCGGGTACTGCCAGTCATCTTGACTGGTACTACTTACAGTATATGATTAATTTATCACTCCAGTGTAACTTTTCTCATGTCAAGTTTATAAAATATGTTAAATCCATTTTCATATACAATTAGCCTATTTATTCATTCTGCAAGTTTCCGTGTGATAAGCAGAATAATGTCCTGTTACATCCAGCTGTTATTAAGACCTCTGCTTCGCTGGATGTACATTATCCCTTACTTATTTAAGTTTATTTACATATTAGTAAAACTTAACACGTATCAAGATTAATAAATGCAGTGTTTATTGTTAGATTATGTTCATTAATGCAGTTTGCAAATGTTAACAAATGAAACTGTAAAGTGTTACCAGAATAATATATTAATTTGAAAAATAATACTAAATTTCCATTTATAGGTGAATAAATAGAGAAATCAATCTCACCCTCTCTTTCGATTGAAAAAAACCCTCATATTTAGACACTTACAAATAAGTAAACATTGATTTTGATAAATTACTATTAACAAATTTATAGATTAAACAATAAAAGTATGATACAACTTGAAATTAAAAAGAAATTAAGGCATTACGTCTGAGTGAAATTGTGAATTTGCAATAATTTAAATATCCCTACTGAGAAATCCAGCTAAGAACAGCATAAACTGGTGAGCTGGTTTTAGCTGGTCTCCCAGCTTGGTTTTAGCTGGTTTTGCCGATGCAGCAAAGCTGGACTAGCTGTGTTTTGGTCGCTTTTTAAGGTGCTCTAGCCGGACTTAGCTGGTCAGGCTAGGATCATTTTAAACCAGCAACTGCCACCTTAAACCAGCTTATGTTGGTCTTAGCTGTATTTTTCACCTGATCAAGTTCAGATCGCGCGTTCTTGCGTTCTTGCGCAGATGGACAGCGAGCGACAATAATGAACGCAGCGGTCTTCAGACGCGTTTTAAAAGTTTAATAAACGCTTCAAACGCAACGCTTCGCCTGCAACTAATAAACATACATTTACGAAAATTAACCATTGAATTCACCACAGCAATAATAGCTTTGACATTGGTAGTAACCACAGTAACCATATTGTCTCACCACAGGAACCAATGATATTTGTAGTGGTAACACAAATGGTGGGCTAATTAATCTACCAGAAACAGTAAACTTACTACAATTTAACTATGCTAATGAAACCATGGTTAATTTATATATATTTAAGGTAATTTTTACAGCCCACTTTTTTTAATAAAACAGCAGTCTAGCAATGGTGAAAGAAATGAAGTTTAAATTTACCACAGGGGATGTCGTCGACTGGCCTCATAATCCACCGTTAATCGTGCCGTTGTAAAATCCGTTATTGGTGAATGTGGCGGCAAAACTCACAAGACACGGCGCGTGGATTATCACAGGTCAGTGCGATTCACCAAATTTACAGGACTGAAAGTTTTGTCTCTGCTCTCTCATAAAGCACCATGATCTCTCTCTCTATTTTTCTGTCTCTCTTTCTCTCTCTGTCACTGTGTTGAGGAAACGGGAAAAGCAGGAGGAAATCTTCCTGTGCGCCTGTGGATTTCTTGGAAACTTTGTTAATGAGTGCTGAGTCGTCTGTAGTTAAACATTGTTCAGCACTGTCCTCCCATTGATGTTTAGAAGATGAGCGATTCCGAGCCGGTGTGATTTTAATTCAGCACGCGCGGTTTCATATGGAAAAAGTGTCGAATACGCGCGTTTACATTTCCATTCGCAAAAGCGTAACATTCATGAGGTAAAATCGCCTTCTGGGTGACTTTTAAGTGCGCACTATGTTTTAAGGGTTTTCTCCGTTTATTCTCATCCACTGAGGGCTGGTCCACTGCGATGGTGAGCTCGGGGTGGGAGGAGGAGAGAAGTGATGAGAGGGAATGACAATCTGCGTGTCTAAAGTGCAGGAGGGAGAGGAGGAGGAGGAGGAGGAGGAGGAGAGAGAGAGAGAGAGAGAGAGAGAGAGAGAGAGAGAGAGAGAGAGAGAATGAATGTTTACAGCACTGTTGCGCAGCCATGTGGTATTATTAATTATCTGTTAGATAGATAGATAGATAGATAGATAGATAGATAGATAGATAGATAGATAGATAGATAGATAGATAGATAGATAGATAGATAGATAGATAGATAGATAGATAGATAGATAGATAGATAGTCACTCGTGCAGTACCCTTTAAAAAGGTCCTATGTGCCTTTAGGTACCAATACGTAACCTTAAACTACCAACATGTACCTTTGAAGAAGAACTATGCACTTTTGGGTACAAAGGTGTACCTTTTTGAAATGGTACTGTCCACGTGACAGCTTTTGTACCTTTATTTCTGAGAGTGTAGATAAATAGATAGATAAAAGTTAAAACTGTTATGTTGTTTTATGATGAGATAATTTATTTAAGGACGTGTGCTAGATGTATGTTTGTTACTGTACAAGATCATTGTGACCCTTCACAAGGATGGCCACTTTATGACAATGACTTGACTTGCTTGGGAATATGCAGGAAAAACAGTTTAAATAGGGGATGAGAAGGGGGGACATGCCTCGTTGTCCCTTCCAGCGTGTTTTGCGGTGAGGTGGGGTCCTCTCGACCTCCGGCGTTTTAATCACATGCCTTTCTTCCTCTTCATTGTTCCAGCTTTTCACCCACTTCCTCCCAATTAAAACTTCTATTTTTGTCGCATCCATTACACCTTTATGGGCTTCTGCTACAGTACCTTCTCTGTAGCACCAGGACATCTCATCGTGTGCCATTTTCCCCCGACAAACAACTTCCAGATCAATAAAGCACAGGAGACCTCGGCTGCCGGCTTCCCGTACGCAGAGTGCATTGAGAAAGACTTAATACGCTACAGGCCAGCACCTCCCGTTTATAGTCATAAATAAGCCCTGCGTGTGGAGGAGCTGGACGGCTGACATTTTGTACTCCACTTTCCCTTTCCACACCTCAAGGGAGGCCAACATCTTGTTAGTTTCAAACCTCTGCCAATTCCCATGTGACCTGCTTAACGAAATGCCCTTCCATTTATCCGCTGGTTGCCCATGCTGCTTATCCGGATCCTCTTGCACCCCTGACCTCATCCGGTCAACACCCTCTCCCCCCTAACGGACAATAGCTACAGTTTCCAAAACAGGATATGTTGCACTATGTCTCTATTTGTCACTCTTTTTCTCTCTATCTTTTTTGAAAATGTTTTTAATATCTGTAAAATAATTATATGGGGTGATGGGGTGTATCAGCATCCGTTTTTAACACCTTGACTATGCTTATAATTTGGGATGGCCAAGAGTGTAAGTACGAGGAGCTCAGATGCAAAAGCCGCTAAACGCGACCTGACAAAAATAAGATAATGATATTAAATGGATAGTTCATCCAAAAATGAAAATACTGTCATCATTTACTCACTCTCATGTTGTTACAAACCTGTATAAATTTATTTGTTCTGATGTCCACAAAGTGAGATATTTTAAGGAATGTTTGAAACCAAAACGATCATGAGTCCCATTCACTTCCATAGTATTCCTTTTTCCTTTGTAGTCATCAGAACTAAGAAATGTATACAGGTTTGTAACAGCATGAGAGTGAGTAAATGATGACATATCCCTTTAACCTAATGCTCTTGGCACGCATTATACGTTCATCAAATACTTTCGTTCAAATCCGCTTAATCCTGGCCTCAGGCCATTCAGAAATACCGCTTTGGTGGCAGAATCCATTAGTCTAATTATAAAATGCTAATTTACAAGAAAACATGCCAGATGCATTTGCATCTGAGCTCTTTATATTTTACATGCTATTAAAGTGGAATTTTAAACTTCAGAAAGTTTAAAATAATAATATATTTGTGTAAATTGTCACCAAGGGTCCTATATTAAAGGAACAGTATGGAAGAAATTTATATCAATTTATCATAAAATGGCCCTGATATGTCACTAGACATTAAGAAATCATTTTCATTTCAAATACTTATATCACTGACAACAGTGGTCTGGCCAGGATATTGTCATTTAAAAAGTGGAGTTGCAGCCCTCAACTGATGTTTATGTTGTCATTTTGTGTATTGGCCACCAGTTGTGTGATTGCAGTACCAGTTTAGGCCACAATACTACATACTGTTCCTTTAAGTGTCTTTAATTACTGTGTACCTTTATGAATAAAGCATTTAATACATTGTTTATTTTGTACATGGGTTTAGGGTTAGGGTCAAGAGTGCAACTGCATGTAACTTAAATGTAAGTAAAATGTAATAACATACATTGTATACATTGTGTACATATCAGTTAAAGGTGCAATGTGTAACTTTTACAAGAATGTCTTGACAGAAATGCAATATAATGAGCGCGTTTTGTCCCTACATTGTCTCAGGCGCCAAAATATTTGTCCTGTGGCAGCTACCGTAGCTTCTCATCATGTTTTAAAATTGAGGTTGGTTGCAATTTGCATTCTCACCACTAGATGCCGCTAAAACCCCATACTGTACCTTTACTCTAAAAACAAACGATGCTATATAGCACCAAAAGTGGTTCTTTGCTCGTAATCATAGAAGAACAATTTTTGGTGCCATATAGCACCGGTGAAGCACCTGTATAACACCTGTGTAGAACCATATAGGGGCCATATAGCACCACATATGGTTCTACATAGCACTATATGGTTCTACACAGGTGCTTCACTGGTGCTTCACTGGTGCTATATGGCACCAAAAACGGTTCTTCTATGATCGCGAGCAAAGAACCACTTTTTGTGCTATATAGCACCGTTTGTTTTTAGAGTGAATATAAAGTGTGACCTAAGGTTTTATAACCATTATTTTTATTTATTTTTATTATAATGGGCCAAAACACATTTTATCTTGCTGCATGCTATTTCCTTTTAAACCTGTAAAGCCCAATTTATACTTCTAGGCATAGCAGCGTACCCTACGCCATACCTTGACGCACACCTCCCCAAAAATGCAACAATGTGTCAGCTCTACGTGGACCCCAAGCAATGTGATTCGTCTGCTAGAACCCCTCATGTAAACATTTCCTTATACGCTTTCTGCTTGTGGCAATAAAACAAAGATGGACCAAGTTGAGGAGTGATATTTAACAACTCAGGCTGTAACAAAATCTGCTGTCTATTTGCCACCATCACCGTTGATGCTTTTCCAACAACCTCCACAAGCTGCTGTTTCTTCCACTTTTGCTTTGAAAACTGACACGTAGAATACCGCGTAAATGGTGTTGGTCCAACGCAGGAGTATAAATCAGACTTAACTCTGCATTAGGGCTACGCAATATCCCGGAAATATCGCATGTGTGCATATTGTGATGCATATCGCAGTGGTTGTCAATAAATCAGCAATTTTATTTTAATACTTTGAAAAGTAACGTATGGTCAAAGTTTTAGGTTAATGTGGATGATATAGTATCTGGAATGCGGAAGTTAATTGGGATATACGTGCGTGTGCATGATAGCAGTGATATTTATCTTATTAATTTTTTGTTTATAGTGTTAAAATGTCCAATTTCTCTTATGCAACAGTAAAACATGGCTGTTTACTTTCAGAGGTTGTTGTGATGCTTTCTTTTCCCAGAAATATGAAGTATGTTGGTTATAATATATATATATATATATATATATATATATATATATATATATATATATATATATATATATATATATATATATATATATGAAAAGTTTCGTTGCAAAACGAGATAACTCCGTTTTTTAATTTTAATTTTTCAGAAATCTAGTTTTTTGGTTGTGCATTCCAATTAATATCAAACCAACTGCAGTTTGTTTGTTTTAATTGAACCTTCATAACTTAAAAATACAGTTAAGTAGCACCATAAAACAAAATAATAACATGATAACATAAAAATAAACATGTTTTGACCAAAATTTTAAAAAACGGATTTATGTCGTTTTGCAACGAAACTCTTCATACAGTAAATATAATTTTAGAAAAAGATATACCGTAACACATAGCGAATATCGCATTAGGGGTCGTACACAGGGGTCGTACAGGGGATCGCGTCTTTTGCGTGCTCAAGTTCATCATTTCAAATGTAGGCGCGGTATGTGCGCTCATAATGGAACGACGCGGTCATGGCGCACACACGATGCCTAGCATTTTCCACACGTTTTAGGCGCGACATGTGAACAGCCCCTTAGTCAGCATGCGATTGCATATTACAATTTCCATCAGTATCGCACAGTCCTACTGTGCATGCTACATTGCTGTCACATTGCATCTTTAATTCAACAAGTGGCATCCAGTTATTATTTTAGATATAAAAATTTTACTTTTCTAAAAGTTTGTGTAAAAAAAATTAAATCATTATTAATAATAATTAAATAAATATTAAAAGTCTAAACAAAGTAGGAATTTAAACAAAATAATATAAATTGTAAAAAAAGTTGTTCTTATAACACTGGTTAATCTATTAACTATCAACTGATAGGTCAAGCTAAGGGCATTGCATTGTGGGATGCAGTATGATATTAGCAGTTACAACATTACAGTAGATCATACCGGGAATCAATGCATATAGAAAATTGGACTGACAATTTCATTTAAAGCAGAAAGGATACTCAGTCTCCCTTGGAGAATAGAGCTCTCTGCACCCTCCTGTCAGTTGTAGGTCACTAGGATTAGTATCACCTTTCACCTATTTGCATAGAGTATACTATATAGACAGTAGCAAGTGTAGCATGGTAATATGCTACTCAAAACAAATCAGCATCTCTCTTTTTAGCATCTCCCTGGTTGTTATTACTGGTACCTCCTTTCGTATTAACCTACTCCTCTCCCACATTCTTGTATTACTCACTCGAGTACAAACTCCAATAGCACATACATTTCAACTTCTCTCTGTTACGCACACAAAGATTAGTAGGCTTCAATGATGATGTATGTACCGTAATCACAGTATGGTAAAAATGGAACAGCCTACACATATTCCTTACGCATGTACGGTTCTCGCTTGTTTTGTTTGCTCTGAAATACTTCTGCGGCCTAATAAAACAGCTCCCTCCCACTGTGTTTCCTGGCCGTTTGATGTTCGGCTTGATCTCTTCTCTTGTGTGGTCAGGCCTGTGCCCGGTCACTGGCCCCTAAACATCACAGTGCACTGCGAAGAGGTCCAGAATCACCATGCGGAAAAGGAGGACGTGTCTTTGCGTGTCGAGTGTCTCGATTTTAATAGCTGCGTAAACATTTAATTCGCATTTCATCTGGATCGAGCACGATGCATTACCTCAGTTCAGATAAGTCAGCCTCTCGTATGACGCTTTGCATCTGCTCACCAATGACTTCTTATGTGGGTGGAAGCTCTCGACTCCATTTCACTTTTCTTCGACTCCTTTTCTTTCCTAATGTATTTCACCTTCACCATGTTCCTTTCCTAATATTGAAATAATATTATGCCACAGTGATTTTACCCAACTTCGGCCTGTTTTACACTAGATTTGGTGTCGGCCTGTGGGTTGACAGTGATTTTCACACATCATTATTTTTCTGCAGTGCTTGGAGATCATTAGACAAAATTGTGCAAGTGTACTTTGGGTAGAGATGTCAGCAGTTCTCGCTCTGAATCATAGTACACACATACACAAAAAAACCTGTGGCTGCTCTCGGAGCAAAAAAACGTACTCATGCTCAAGTTTCCAATGGCAACCAGTATAAGGCAGTTGCCTTGTAACAAACCAGATGTCAATGCATTTATTCATAAACTTCACAGATGCTGTGAAGAATTTTTAAATAACATGATAGTGCTTAAGTGACTTGGCTCAAACCAGCAACCTTTCGTTTTTTTGCACTTGACTTCAGACTGGGCACGTACATACTTGTACCAAGTTTGGTGTCGATAACTCATTCCTGTCCTCAGTTAGTCGCCATGTACTCCAAGTGTTTATGCCTACGGCCGGTGTACGTTTTCAATTGTTTCCAATGGAAGTGCCGCACTTTTCAAAAATGCCAACAGCTGGAGGGTTTTGTCCGCTCTGAGCGCCAGCCCTCAGAGTTTTTTCTGCGCTCAGGCTCTGTGTTGAAAAATGTTCAACCACGTTTAAACGTTTTTGGTGTATACGCCCCCTTATAGCGATTAAATAAATATGGCTCCGCCCACTTCGGCAAGACCATATACCAATACCATTCCATACCAACTTTGGTTTGGGGGATGGGGGGTGATGAAGGGGGGTAGTTTGCTGTCTTATATGGGTTAGTCATTTTCTACATGATCCTGTAAACCATACACTGTAGATAAAGATGATGAAAGGCATAAGTTGGATAACTAGTGTAATGTTAAAAAAGGGGGCAATTTTCTAGTCAGATCAATATCTCCATCATTTCTTTTTATGGGCGTCAGAATTTCTTTTTATGAACTGTTAGAAAATTATGGTTCATTTCATCTATGTTCATAGAAAATGAATAAATGCTTTGAGGTTGTGTCTATATAACAGTACGATCATTTGACAGCGGATCTCGGTCAAGACTATTTGCAGAAGAATGAAGGATTCAAGTGAAGCATGTATGAATTTACTTATTAATGAATATAACGTTTGTTAAGACATGATACAGTGAGACCAATTCATATAACCTTAATGACCCACTATATTTTCCATTAGTGAAAGTACCGGAAGGCCAGTGAGATATCTTTCCCTTATCAGTAATAGTAATAACTGACTACCATATTTCCTTAAAGGCCTCAAGACAAAGGCTTCCATCACCCATACTTATCTATTTAACTCATCTGGTGACAAATTGTCTAAAATCACTTTTTCGTATGTAACTAGGGCTGCAGAATAAATCGCATCGCATGCGATTGTCATGCGCATCTCGTCAGTAAAGCAGGTGATGGCGATTTACAACTAATTAACCGGCTTTACTGACGAGATGCGCATGACTATCGCATGTGATTTATCGTGCAGCCTTACATGTAACCTCCCAACTTTTGAATACAAAAAAGTACATTTCAGACAGTATGCAAATGAGTGCATTAGTGGCACACTAGACGCTACAATTACTACTTCCACAGGCAGCACTGTGCAGATTAATCGGCGTACAGTATGACAACAAAGTAATGCAACAGTACTCCTACTTCTCGCAGCACTTTCATACTTTGACTTTAATTTTAGGGTCACACTAACATTATATAACTTATTTAAAGGTGTCTTTGTTAACTCTTTCCCCACCATTGATGAGATATTTCGTCAATTAAGAGAAAACATTTCTCTGCCAATGACACTTTCCTGACAAGTTTTTACGGCAATCTGTAATTCCGTTATTATCCACTATTACCCAATTTATTAAAAACTGAAGCAAAAACTAATTAAATTAATTTTAAACTCTGTGTATGTTTTCATCTCTAACAAAAGTCTTTACAAAAATGCAATTATTTCAGCTTCTTGCTCAAACTTTCGTATTTTCGAAGAAACCTACACATATTTAACTCTTTCGCCGCCAGCGTTTTAAAAAAAAGTTGCCAGCCAGCGGCAGCGTTTTTCATGATTTTCACAAAGGTTTAATGCCTTCCAGAAAATGTTCTTCTTTAAATATATAAACATACAATATATCAAATGAAAGAACATACCCTCTGCTTTCATACAAAAAAAACACGTTTCATCATACCTTCAGTAGTTCTTTTGTAATCAGCTTTTGAATATGGGTAGGTTTCTGCAAAAACACCACATTTTGAGCAAAAAGCTGAGATAATTCCATTTTTGTGACGGACTTTTAATAGAGATCCCATTCAGAGCGATCTTTAAAACAAACACGGAGGAGATGCAGCAGCTTGCCATAGGGCAGTACTAGCTTTAAAAAGTTACGGAAGAGCCACCTAGTGGATAATAGCGGTATTGCGGAAAGACGGAAATACTCGTCATTGGCGGGGAAGCGTTTACTCTTGATTGACAAGATATCAAGAGAAGGCTTTTTTTAACTTTTGTGAACTTTTTAAAGAAAAAATGTTGTGGGGAATGAGATAAGTACTGCGTAATATGAATTAACAATAGCGCAATGCGAATTGCTTGTAATACATTTATACTGTTGTTTTCTGGTGAATTTATGTTATAAATACCTGTGACTGTACTTTTACTTGCATGTTGTGTTTTATTTGTTTGAAGTATTGGTTGGGTTTAGGGTAAGGGTGGGGCTAGATGCTCCATAATATCTTTTAAACCATAAATGTTTATGAAACAATTTTTACATTTACAAATGCAAAAAATGAAATGCGTCAAAACTAGCAAATAAGGCAAAAAAAGAAAGAAAAGAAACCACAAGTTGTAGGCTGCTGGCTGCTAGAGAGCACTTATCACTTACATGTACCTTGATTTCGTAATTCGAACTATGAGTCGTTATTTTTAGAGGACAGTCTCAATTTAAGAGGCATTACTAATAACTTTTGTCGTAAACTTTTGATATTTAAAGGGACAATAAGTAGGATTTAACCCCATCTAGTGGTGAAATTGTATTTTGCATTCAAACGAATAGTGCTCTCTAGCGCCTCGCTTTTCCAAATGCATGTTGCAACTACGGTAGCCATTACGTCCTCACTGATCTCCTTGTCTGTTTCAGCTATTTAACGTGTTCTGAATGAAAACACATTGTGGAAACGCGTTGGTAGGCTAGTGCTTTTTGTCCCTCTCTGCTATTGTAGTTTATCAATATGGTGGAACGACATGAAAGCCTCCTTGACTTACCAGTTCAATGTAAATAAAGAGAAGAAATTCTAAGCTTACAAAGAAAAGCTACCACTATCTCTAAGTCTCTGACAATGAACTGTCACACACCGACAAGGCGCGTGTGTTAAAATGCATGGCAACATCGTGTCGCTTTTCAGACCCATCCTCTCCTTCTGTGATTGCGAACACCCTTTAGATTTTCAAGTACTGGACCTGACAAAAAACATATATTTGTGTTAAGCTGCTAGATAATGGCTTTGATATGAATCAAACTGCAGCAATAACCAGGTAGCCAAGTCTGCCTCTGACATATTTTTCATTTTTAATACACTAAAGCAGGACCAAAGCTTTACTATATTTATAGTGTTAATTTCCAACAGTTGTGGAGTTGTGTTAAAGCAGTGACAGCCTCTAATAAAAGTCTCAAGGCTAATAGCAAAAGCTGGCGAGAGACATGTGACTGTAATTTTACCTGCTGACCGAGCTAAGGTCAGTGTTGCGCTGGGAGAGAAGGCAGTTTAACAACTGAATTTCATTTCGGTCACCTAATAACACAGTTACACGCTAAATCAATGTCACGGCAGGAATGTGCTCAAGCTGATTTCCAAGCCGACCTTCATTTGTGCCAAGTTGGATCCAGATTATCTTATTATTTTAATAGATCCCTACATTATACGTGAATGAAATCCATGCTATGACATCTACTGTTCATATAGTACTCCATTTGCATGTTTTATGCAAAAAAAACATTAAAGGGCTCCTAACGTAGGTGTTTTCAGCAATATAAATACACAACAGATCTTTCATTATTTGATGTTGAACATGGCCATTTGTGGCTGAATAAAAACGTGCTGTTTTGTGTGTGTCTCTTTAAATGCAAAAAAAAAGCTTTTGTTCCCCTCCCTATATGCAAAGTAGGGGGTGGAGCGTTTACACATGTGCTTTGGACTACATCAAAACATGTGTCTCTGGCAGAAGATTGAACTATGTGCTCATAAGGCAGAGTCTGTGAGTGTTCATGGGTGGGGCTTAATCAATGTGACATCACATTGATAGGGGTTTAAAGGAGATTACACAAAGAATAATAGATGGATTTTTATAATTACAGGATGTTTCTACACACACACAGGCGACTCATTTTCTGATAGGAACACATTTAAAAGTACATTTTTTAGGTTAGGGGGGGCTTTAATAAATAATCATACTCACAGTCCATTAATATGCATTATATTAATAAACCTTTTTAAAGAAAATAAGCACTGGTTATAAGCAGAATTGCTCTTATTCCCACGCTTGCACCCATTATGCATATCAGCAATGACAAATTTTCCTTCTGGCCAACCTTTACTCATGCAACAGCTAAAGTTATTTTTAATATTCTGAACTCATCTGTGGACAAAGCGTGTGGGACTCGCTCTGAGCTTGAGCGAAGGGTTGAAGACGTTTCCGCTGGTTACACACGTCGCCAAGAATTTCGGGAAAAGAAAATATCTGTTATGGACGAAGCTGTCAGAATGATGAACAGCATAAAGAGACGTCCATTACAAACACGTCTGTTTTCCATATTACGAGATGGAACAAGTATCACCATCTCAGACAGAAGTGATGTATCTCCTGCGGAGAAGTCCTCACCAGAACATTTTGTGAGGATTCAAATTCGCTTTGAGCTCTGAGCCTGAGCTGGTTGACATTTCAGTCCATCAGATGGCCTCAATCACCATATTTCATAACAAAACAGGGTCGGCCAAGAAGCAGACAAACCTTTGAAAGTCACCCTGTAGATTTCTTTGGAAATGTGTCTGAATTTCTGTCTAAAATGAAGCCAATTCCTTTTGCTCCGACAAAGCACCTTCAGAAATGCAGATGTCGAAGTGCATCCCTGCTCTCAACACTTGGCACAGCTGGATACAGGATATCTTCTGCATGCCACAGAGACGGTCACGAGTGTCTGTTTCAGAATACAGAGGCTTCGCAAAAATCTTCCAGTACGAGGGTAGAAACGGCATATTAGATGCTAAACAGTCACCAAAGCTGTTAAAACAATTTACATTTTGCAAAATATTTTGACTCATAGGTCAGTTTGTGTGCGTTTTTCTCTGCCTGTTCTTGCTTTTTGCGAACCCTGCCTTTAAACACCATTATTTCTACAAATAAAAAAAACTAGAATTACTAAACAAATGTCTTACTGTTTTCTTTCTACACTGTAAAAAATTCTGTAAAAATACAGCACATTCGATACAGTAAAATACTTTTATTTAAAAAAAAAAAAACAGTTTAATAATGTAAACTTACTGTTAATAATATGTGAATTAATCACTTGCAGTAAATGTACAGCATTTAACAATAATCCTGTTTGTTCCTGAATAAAACAGCCTGGCACTGTATAACACCATGCCCTAAACAGTGCTATAGTCTGTAGTTTCAAGTCTGTAGTTTAAATTCATTAGAAGCATCATGCTTTAAAGGAACAATTTACATGCGCATGAAAAAACTGTCGTCATTTACTAATCCTTGTGTCATGTCAGCATTTCTTTGCCAATGTTTACCAATAGTATATTTGCCTACTCCAGATAAAAATTTGTTGTAATGGCTAAATTGGCACTTTTACGTTATTATTAATTATGCATTGTCCCTTTAAATCTACAGATAACACTGTAAACAGTACGAAACAATGACAGTGATGACAGCTGTCAAGCTTCCAAAATAGACCAGACCTGTACACTGCAATCCAGTCTTCTGAAGTCATAAAATGGTTTGGCATAAAGAATTGACAGAAAATTATGCATGCATGTGCATGTCTCAACGCTGCTCCAGGTTTGATTTCAATTTACTCAAACATCAAGGATTCTCAAACATCTTGTGACCAATTGAGATATGCCACTCACAATCCATGCATTGATATTCACTCGTCTAAAGGATTATTAGGAACACCTGTTCAATTTCTCATTAATCCAGTTAATCAACCAATCACATGGCATTTGCTTTAATGCAATTAGGGGTGTGGTAATGGTCAAGATAATCTCCTGAACTCCAAACTGAATGTCAGAATGGGAAAGAATGCAATTTTTAAGCAATTTTGAGCGTGGACGGTCTGAGTATTTCACAATCTGCTCAGTTACTGGGATTTTCACGCACAACCATTTCTAGGGTTTACAAAAAATGGTGTGAAAAGGGAAAAACATTCAGTATGCGGCAGTCCTGTGGGCGAAAATGCCTTGTTGATAGTAGAGGTCAGAGGAAAATGGGCCGACTGATTCAAGCTGATAGAAGAGCAACATTGACTGAAATAACCACTCGTTACAACCGAGGTATGCAGCAAAGCATTTGTGAAGCCACAACACCCACAACCTTGAGGCGGATGGGCTACAACAGCAGAAGACCCCACCGGGTAACACTCATCTCCACTACAAATAGGAAAAAGGGGCTACAATTTGCACTGCACGTCATCAAAATTGGACAGTTGAAGACTGGAAAAATGTTGCCTGGTCTGATGAGTCTCGATTTCTGTTGAGACATTCAGATGGTAGAGTCAGAATTTGGTGTAAACAGAATGAGAAAATGGATCCATCATGCCTTGTTACCACTGTGCACAGGGGCGGACTGGCCATCTGGCAGATTTTTCTTGCATTTAGTGTTTAAGAAAAATGTTCAAGATTTTTTTGCTTACCCCATTGGCAGATTTTTTTTGCTTGTTTTATGCACAAAATCACTTAAATTTGATATTTTTGGTCTAAAAACTAAACTTATTTTCTTGGGTCATTTTGTTCATCAAGGAAAAGCATCTTAATTTAAGAATTTTTAGATATTTTTACTGAAAACAAGGCAAAAATACTAAGAACATTTTTTCTTGAAAATCATTTTTTGCAGTGTATGTAGTGTGGGCCGGTTTGGGCCTAAATGTTAGGGCCGAATTTTTGTCCCAGTCCAGCCCTGACTGTGCAGGCTGGTGGTGGTGGTGTAATGGTGTTGGGGATGTTTTCTTGGCACACTTTAGGCCCAATTCGGCATCATTTAAAATGCCACGGCCTACCTGAGCATTGTTTTTAACCATGTCCATCCCTTTATGACCACCATGTACCCATCCTCTAATGGCTACTTCCAGCAGGATAATGCACCGTGTCACAAAGCTTGAATTGGTTTCTTGAACATGACAATACTGTAAGTTCACTGTACTAAAATGGCCCCCACAGTCACCAAATCTCAACCCAATAGAGCATCTTTGGGATGTGGTGGAATGGGAACTTCGTGCCCTGGATGTGCATCCCACAAATCTCCATCAACTGCAAGATGCTATCCTATCAATATGGGCCAACATTTCTAAAGAATGCTTTCAGCACCTTGTTGAATCAATGCCACGTAGAATTAAGGCAGTTCTGAAGGCGAAAGGCGGTCAAACAAAGTATTAGTATGGTGTTCCTAATAATCCTTTAGGTGAGTGTATATCCAAATCACATGGGTTTTGTACGATACTAACCCTAACCTTAACCAAAAAATAATTCTATCAATTCATACAGGGCTAGTAGTACAGCTGTATATACAGATACACAGCCATGTATCGGATCGGTATTCGGTATCGCCTGAGCCCAGGTATCGGAATCAGTATCAGGAAGAAAATAAGGGTATCGGAACATCTCTAATAACTTTATTATCAGTGGTGTATAAATAATTTACATAATGAACTGTATTGTTTTTATTACCTTAGAATGAGAAAATTTTATGTCCATACACCGTGGGTCCCCTTAAATGAAAGTCACTATTTTGTGTTGCGCCATGTTTCTACGGTAGCTCTAAATGGTCAAACTTTTCTATAGGAAGCATTTTATCACTATGTTGTCTCTGACAATGACATGTTTGTCTTGTGGTGGCTATCGTAGCTCACTATGCACTTCAAAAGGGAGGGGTCTTTATTGATTGATGATTGGTTCTTTTAATTGTAAAGCGGGACTTCTGTCACCAGAGCGGCCATATTGAACGGTGCATCCTCTATTCATAGTAACAGCAGTGCTTAATCTTTTTATATTCAATATCACTGCAACAACATGCTTCTTCCTGTAATTATTCCTGTCCAAGGCATACCAAAAAAGGGCAAGGCCTGATTGAGCTGCTTTAGTATAGTGTGTTGTCACCATGTTAAAGAAAAGCTGTTTATTTTACTAAACCCACTTTGTAAACGTAGTTTTTAGCAAGATGGCTCAAATAAATCATTTAAACAAAACATTCATAGTACAAACAGTAAGCTTGTGATCATATGCAGTTGCCAGTGTTTGAAATTTCCCTTTCATATCTTTCGGAGCATTTTTATTAGCTTTTAACTGATTGAAGTTAATGTTTATTACCCGGCCTGAGCCAACTCCATATACACAAACACACAAATAACACAAACAATAAGAAGCACACACAGGCAATGTAATGACTTGTTTGCTCGGTATGTTGCTCTGGTTAGAATCCATCCGTCTTCATGTTCTTTGTTTTGATTTAGATTTTGTCTTAAGATGCAGACCAGGGGCCTTATTTATACACAGATTTGATCATAGTGTGCGTACACATTTTTTTTTTTTTTAATAAAAATGGCCTTTAAAGGGATAGTAATAAATCTCAGACCATTTGAAATTTTGGTGACAATTTGACATGTGGAAAAATGCTCTTTTATATATCCATTACAATATATTACATTAATTAAGCAAAACAGAAAACTGGCATTGTCGCATTTTCCCCGCTGTTTAAGACGCGAAATGTAAACCGCCAACCACAAGATCACAAATTGAATTTTGAGCAATTAGGAGTTCAAATACTTCAAAATCTCCAAAAACCATCAGTAAATCAGCACCATCAATAGCACACAAATAAATAATTAACAACTACAAGTTGTTAAAAGATTCATATGATGATTTAAAAAACAGTGAAGGTAAACTTAGTTTGACTTCTGTTACACAGTTGCTCAGCTTTGAAGCGAGCTGCATTTAATAGTCAGTTTGTATAAAACTCCTGGTCGGAGCACTGTATGTGCCCAGTCCTCTTTCATGCTGATTGCCTGTAAAAGTTATTTTCTCCACAGGTGGTAGGCATTTATTTCAGCTGCATTACAAATAAATGCAAAACCGCTCCTGCTATCAAAGCCACGGGCTGATCATGTTGTGTCTTACTAGAATTCAATGTGACAGAAAAACAGGGCAAAAGAATGAGATTTAGCTTCATGGTCTGAGTGGAATTGAACAAAGACTCCAGTAGAAAATGTGTTTACACTTAAACTAATAGATTTAAAGGGGACATTTCACAAGACTTTTTTAAAATGTAAAATACATATTTGGGGCCCTATCTTGCACCCAGCGCAATCGACTTTGTCAGTGGCGCATGTATCATTCGTATTTTGCACCGGCGCACAGCGTGTTTTTCCCTCCACAGACCCACGTCGGCAAACTAGGGAATGAACTTGCGCTCCCTGGGCGGTTCAGTGCAAAAAAGGAGACGTGTTCCGGCGCAAACCATCTCTTATGCTATTTTGCAGTTTCAAAAAACAATTGCGCCACTGACAAAAAAAAAACTAGTCTAAAGTCAGTGGCGCGTTGCGCGTGGTTCATTATGCGATTTTAAGGGCGCATGCTTGACCATAATGTATAGCGTGCACAACGCGCACACACTTTATCACTGGAACAGGATAGCATAAACATGTGACGACTGTCTTATTGGTTAATAAATGTAACTGCGGCTTAATGGTATAAAAGGGGGTAGGTGTTAATAAGCTTAAGCTTCTACCTACCCCTTTTGAGCATCATTTCTATTTTTTCTTTATTTCTTTCTATTTTTTCTTTATTTCTTTTTTTTTGTCTTTCTTTTTTTTATTTGTATTGTAATGAAATTTGTTATTTTGTTGATTTTATGTATTAGATGCTCAAATAAAACTAAATGATGATGATGATGATGACTTTGCTTATCTAATCTACACAGATGCAACAGTTATTTTTGCAAATCATAAATTGTTACAATAAAAAATATTAACACATGAGATAAGGGAAATCATTGTGGGGAGCATTGTGGTGATAGTTTTTATTTATTGTGTGGCTGCGTTAATAAATGATCATACAAATAACGATTAAAATATTTTCAAAAGTTTGTTGTGTGGCTGTATTACGTTTATTTTATGTAAATAATAATGAAAATGTTTTTATAAGAAACCTTAATGTATGTGAACTTGATTTGTAAGTGTACTTTGGAGTTGGACCTTGCTTGCGTTTCTTGGGTCCGATTTCAAAGCCCCCAAACCCTTTCAGCAGTGAGGGTGGAGGCAGCGATGTCCTCTGCTGGCGTCAGGTCCTGTGTAGAGGCAGATCCACCTCCTGTTACATGGCGTGCCCGATATATGCTGGCAAGCTTGGGATTCCCCCGTCTCCTGACATCATTGTAGCGCTTGGCGCAACGATGGGGATGCCAGATGATGAGACATTTGTGGCTATTTCCTCTCACGCCTGTTTAACCGATGCTGATTTGGGCGGGTTTCTCCTATCCCCATACAAAACAACTTCTCTGTCTTTGACTGCTCTTACAAGAACGTCGGCTGTGAACCGCTCCTGGCGTGCGCCTGGTAAATCCGTCATAATAATAGCAACCCGCCATGGAACTTGCGCACTTGTGTTTAAAGGAAATGTTGGATAGCATTCTGATTGGTTTATATGACGTTACGCCCAAACCACACCTATGAATAATGAACCTACTTCAGACCAACCCCTTATTGATTTGCGCCCGGCGCAAGAGTTATTTCTCCCGCCAGGAAAATAGCAACAGCGCGCAAGATCCGCCCACAAAGTCACTTGCGCTTTGTGCTTCGCACTTGCGTTTCAGATCGTTAGAATAGAGCCCTTGGTGTCCAGAGCATATACGTGAAGTTTTAGCTTAAAATACCATATCGATATTTATTATAGCATGTTAAAATTGCCACTTTTGTAGGTGCGAGCAAAAATGTGCCGTTTTTGGGTGTGTCCTTTAAAATGCAAACTGGTCGGCATAATGGTGGTTTGTTAAAATTGAAACTCAATTGTGCTGTCAATTATTTTTCCTCTTTCTTTGCACTAAATGACAGTGCTGTGGTTGGATAGTGGTATTATTATAATAAGATCCCATTTTGACATCACAAGGGGAGGCAAATTTCAATGATCTAATTTTTCACATGCTTGCATAGAATGGTTTACCAAAACTTAATCAAACTTACTGGGTTGTTTCACATTTTCTAGGTTGATAGAAGCACTGGGGACTCATTATAGCACTTAAAGGAAAACCGAAAAACACCACCGTTTTTCAATATTTGACAACTTTCCTCAACTTAGATGAATTAATACAGACCTTAAAGGGGCAATAAGTAGGATTTTAAGTGTTTTATTAATCAAAATCAATGTCTTTATTCATAAATATGTCTTCGTTGGTGTCAAATGACCTCTGCCAGTGATCTGACTTTTCTTTGTAAGCTTAGAATTTCTCATCTTTATTTACATTGAACGGGTAAGTCCAAGGAGGCTTCCATGTCATTCCGCCATATTCATAAACTATAATAGAAGAGAGGGACAAAAAAGCACTAACCTACCAACCCGTTTCCACAACACGTTTTCATTCAGAACATGTGAACCAGCTTCAACGGACAAGGAGATCAGTGATTACATAACGGCTACTGTAGTTGCAACACGCATTTGCATTTGGAAAGGCGAGGGCGCTAGAAAGCACTGTTCGTTTGAATGCAAAATACAATTTCACCACTAGATGGGGGTAAATCCTACTTATTGCCCGTTTAATACAGATCTTTTTTCAATGCGTGCACTTAAATGTATTGCGAAGGATTTTCTTTTTCCGGGTGGATCATCAAGACTATTGCTCCTCCTAGTTGTCAATCAGGAGTGTTGCGCAAATTGCATTTTTTAAAAAAGTGGAGAAGGCGGTTCTTTTTTAAAATTCGAGAAAATCCTCCGCTATCTTTGCGCAGCGCGTTGTGAATGTGTTAGCATTTAGCCTAGCCCCATTCATTCCTTAGGATCCAAACAGGGATGAATTTAGAAGCCAGTACGTATGGTGGCACAAAATAAAACGTGGCGATTTTTTAAGCGGATTAAAACTTTGACCTCTGGCGTAGTAACATCATCACTCCTGACTTGAGAGTTTGAGCGAGAGGAGAGTTCACAGGATGTTACTGCGCCAGAGGTCGAAGTTTTTATCTGCTTAAAAAAATGCCATGTTTTATTTTGTGCCACCATTCTTACTCGTTTAACTACTCATGTCTTTAAATAGAGAAAACATGGAAGTGTTTGGTGGCTTCTTAATTAATCCCTGTCTGGATCCTAAGGAATGAATGGGGCTAGGCTAAATGCTAACACATTCACAACGCACTGTACAAAGATTAACTGCATGCATCGAAAAAAGATAGGAATGTATTAATGTGTCTAAGTTGAGGTAAGAAAATGGTAAAATATTTACAAAATATTTTTCTATTAAACATAGAAAAAGTCAGATTTTTATGATATGTCCCATTTAATGCTTTATTTTGAAAAATATTTGGTATTGATAATTCATGACCGAACACAAATAAAAAACACAAAGCGCTTAAAATGAAGGCATTTATATGTCTATTTTATTTCTTTTATTGTTATGTTAAATGGACTGGCTGGTTTTGAGACCATCAGGTCTGTCTGGGTCTTGGAGAGTCTGGCCTCCAATAGTTTCTTTCAAAAATCCCAACTAGGAACATAATTCAAGAAATCTGTTTCCTTTAAATCTTTCACAAGCCTATAATCCTGAATCTTCACCTCTTGCTTGCTTTTTGTCTGAAGTCAAACTCTCTTCTCAAATAGCAAGCAAATACACTTCAACAAAAATAATGAACTTTGCCTAAAGAGAAGCCCATCTGCTCAGCCACAGGAGGGTAATTGGGCTGATCTGGCCTTGTAACACTGTGGATAAGACCAACATAAATGTCTGGTTAGAGGCAATTCAGGTCCGACCAGGCACGTTTTACGTTTATGGAGACTTTGCAGATCCTCTTTATCGAATCAAATGTTTTTTAGTGTCAACCCATCTATATTACACTGAGCCTAAGCAGAGAGAGCTCAGCTGAGTTCACCGATAGAAGATCCCTTAAGGAGCACATTTATAGTTGGGATTAAGATGCGTCTTGGTCGATCGGATCACAAGTGGATGAGAGTGATGCATTCCCGTTCACACCTGGTGTTTTAATCGGTGTCTTTTGTCCACTTTTGACCGCATCCGTCTTAATTAGTTCTATGGGCGAGTTGTTAAAACACGAGCGAGAGAAATGACGGGTTTAAGTTGACGCACACTAATATTATGTGAGAGTACCGCTGCTTGTTCATGCTGAACAGAGTAGGCGGAGAGTAGGTGGTATTTTGTGGCTGTTCGAACACAAGCGTCTACACCACAAAAGCAATTCAGATGAATGTGTTTTCGACTACCACTGAATGTGGTCAAAACATTTCACACCCTTTTACACCTGTATTTTATTTATTGATCTGAACACATCTTAATACCAGATGTAAACAGGGCCAAAAAGACCAAAAATACCAACATGGTGGTCAGTCAACTAGTGGTTGTTTGCTGCATTAGTAAGAGTAACTCGAGAGGTACTTGATACTATGGCATAAGCCCATTCGAAATGTTTAGATTATTTCTTCTAGACAATGAGAGGAATTGGAGAGCTAATGTAAACGTTATCTTACAGCTACATTTATGCGTTTTTGATTTAAAAAGCATGACTTTTGCTACGGTCACGCCCTGAGTCCGCAGACCCTGTTTTTAACTTTGGGGTTGCGCTGCAGTGTAGACGGACCTAACCGGACACTTAGGGGACGTTTAGACCAAAGCGTTTAAACGCGGCTGAAAACGCCCTGCGGATGCTGTCTTTGGGCGCTTGCCAGAATTTTTTCAGCTAAGCGCTTTGGTTGCTATAATACTTCTGCATCAGTTGTTGTACAATGCCGGTTGGTTGTTGTGGTATTTGTCCCGCCCCTCCATTACTGTGATTTGATGGCTAACATTGTTAAGCTGAGCTTTTTTCAACTCTGGGCGCTAAGGTAGCGTGCACAACAAAGCTTTTATGCCAGTGGTTTTCAATTGTTTCCAATGGAAGCTCTGCTTTTTTTAAATAAGCCAGCAGCTAGCGGTTTTCTTCTGTGCTGAAAACCGGCGCTCAGCGTTTTTTCCGCGCTCAATGCTAAGCGCCGAGAGTTGAAAAATATTCAACGTTGGGTAAAAAGCTCCGCTCGTCAATGTCAGTTCTCACACCGCCATCCAATCACAGTGGAGGAGGGGCGGGACATTACCACAGGTGCTTAGCTGAAAAACAGGCGTTTTCAGCCGCGTCTAAAAGTTTTGGTGTGCACAACCCCTTAGGTAGCGTGCACGCCAAAGCTTGTTTCCAATGGAAGCGCGGCACTTATCAAAAAAGCTCAGCTCGTCAGTTCTCACACGGCCATCCACAGTGGAGGAGGGGCAGGACAAACATCACAACAACCAACCGGCGCATCGTTTAACGATTGATAAACAAAGCAGAAGTATCACAGCAACCAAAGCTCTCAGTTGAAAAAAACCTAGCAGTTTAATGCTGCGTTCACACCAGCCGTGGTAGAGGCGTCAAGCGCGAGTGATTTCAATGTAAAGTCAATGTGAAGACGCATTGACACGCGTCTGAAGGTCTCGCAGCGCGAATGAGGCGTTTAGCGTGCGTCTAGTTCGCGCTAATGGCTAACTTTGGCAGAAAAATGTGCCGTGTTAACCAATTAGGAGCTTGCTCTAGTAGTGACATGATTACAGGAAGCGAGCGGAGTCACAGAAGCCTATGGAAGGCCCTCCCATGACGTGAATGTTGCGATGACTAGAATTTCACGCGTGGCTTTCACGGGCGAATGAAGCGAGTAAACTCAAAATGTTCAAGCAGCAAACTAGATGCAGTAGACGCAAATTTCATGCCTCAAACGCGGCTGGTGTGAACCCACGGTAAAAGCTGGTGTGCAGTACGCGGTAATCACAAAAAAGACAGCTGCTGCCATTTTTGATAAGTGCAGCACTTCCATTGGAAACAATTGAAAACATACGTCGGTCGCCTGTAAACGACACGCCCCCTTACGCAAATGAAGTTGTCATGATTTGACAAGTGTGCATTCAAAACTCAATATTATTAAAGTTTTCAATATGAACTGAAACATTTCTCATTAAATTTCCCTGATTCCAGATTTCTTTTTACTTTTATATTATAATATACACTCATTTTACAGCTCCATGCTCTTAAAGGAAAATTCCATTTTCTTAAAAGAAAAATCCAGATAATTTACTCACCACCATGTCATCCAAAATGTTGATGTCTTTCTTTGTTCAGTCGAGAAGAAATTATGTTTTTTGAGGAAAACATTGCAGGATTTTTCTCATTTTAATGGACTTTAATGGACACCAACACT